>NW_026112002.1:230000-262873 GCF_024679095.1 Eriocheir sinensis
CTCTATTTCTATGCACTTTTATGGTGATTGCGGACTTGTATCCCTTTCGCTCCATTTTTGCATCTATATATTTTTCCGCTTCCTTCTATTCCCCATCTCTTTTCTTTTTTTCCATTTCATTTTTCATTCATTCACGCATCCATACCTATAGATACACAGATAGATAGATGGATAGATAGATAATGTGCTCTGTTTCTGTGTATACATAACGCCATAATAAACGTTCCCTTTCCTCTAACACACACACACACACACACACACACACACACAATCCCAACCGTATTTTCCGGATGATATACTCTCTCTCTCTCTCTCTCTCTCTCTCTCTCTCTCTCTCTCTCTCTCTCTCTCTCTCTCTCTCTCTCTCTCTCTCTCTCTCTCTCTCTCTCTCTCTCTCTCTCTCTCTCTCTCTCTCTCTCTTTCGTAACATCGCCATCATTACATCTCCTTTAAAGGGAAACCATTAAACACTTCTCCCTTACACCTTCCCTTCCCTTCCGTTCCCTTCCCCTTCCCTCACCTTACCTTACCTTACCTGTTTAGAATCGCCCCTTTTATTATACCTTGAAGCGTAAAGTTGCAGTCACGTATCTGATTATCTCTGCTTGACCTCTCTCCTTTACCCTCTTCTACCTATACAAAACCCAGTAGCGAAGAGGGATAGAGCGTTTCTCAAAGGTAAATCGTCTCCGGACTGGTTTGATTTCAGTGAGTTGGAATAGGTGGTTGATCTGCGTCAATTTTTGAGGTTTGTTTACGTTTGAGTGGATTTAAAAGGAGCGTAAGTGAGAGAGAGAAGATAACAATAATAAACAGATTGATAAACATAGATAGATTGACAGATATAGATAGATAAACAGACAGACATATAGGGAAAGGAGCAGGCATATAGAAAAACAGATAAACGGAGAGATACACAGATATATAGATGAACAAACAGTGAGATAGATAATTTGATAGAGAAATATTGAAGTTAGATACACAAAAATACAGACAGACAGAAAACTAAATAAACAGAGAGACAAACTGACGGAGAAGGACAAACAAACAAACAAACAAACAGAAAAACAGTGAAACGCAGGCAAACAAACAAAAAAACAGAAACGTCATCAAGAAAGTTCGAGAGAGCGGGAGGAAAGAAGAAATTTTAGATCCTTATCCATATGAAGGACTTAAAACAAAGGAACATTTCAATACGGCGTTCCACTTGTTATTCCAGATCGAAAAGTTTGATAATCCGAAATGAGACGTGGAAACTTTGAAGCTCTCGGAAGTGTGTAGTTTTAACCCGATGAGAGAGAGAGAGAGAGGGAGAGGGAGAGGGAGAGGGAAAGAGAAAGAGAGAGATTATGAAAAGAGACGTAAAGAGAGATACACTGATAAACAAATGGAAAAACAAAACAAAAGAAAGACACACACAAGCCAAAAATAGACTTAAAATAGACAAAGAAACACACATAAACAGAAAGGCAGATAACCAGTAAGAATGACAGACATACAGAGGCAGACATGGACCGGCAGCAGACACAAACAGATTCTCAAACAGACAAGCTAGATAGACAACCAGACAGGCGGGCATGAAAGCTAAACCGGCAGACAGAGATAGTGACGGAGAGAAAGAAAGAAATACGCCAAAGTAAAGAGAGAAAGAGAATGTGTGAATTGGAGGTGGAGGGAGGAGGGAGGCGAGAGGAAAAGAACGAAGAAAGAAACATTAGGTCACGGTAAAAATGTAAGAGACTCCGAGAATTGTTTTCCAGTATTGAGTGGAAAGAGATTTTGATCAAGTGTATCAGCGGAGCGAGGGAAGAGGAGCGGCGCCACAGGGAACGGTTGAAGGGGGAGGGGGCGGAGAGAGAGAGAGAGAGAGAGCAATGACCTGGAGAGAATATAAAGTCAGTGTGAATGCTGGCGTGAGGGACCATGCATAGAAAGGAATACTAACTTCGGAATGCCCATGTGGAAGGCTGTCAGACTGGTGGGTGGGTGGGTGTGTTTGTGTGGGTGTATGTGTGAGGGGAAGGGGCAGGGGCGTGTGTGTGGATGTGTATTTGTGTTTGGGTGTGGGTGGGTGGGGGTGGGTGGTGTTTGTGTATTTATGTCTGGGTGTTAATGTATGTATGTGTAAGTGTGGGTGGGTGTGTGAGTGTATGTATTTGTGTATATGTACGATTGTGGAGGGTAGGGAGCGCGTGGCCTGTGTGGGTGTGTGGAAGACTGTTGTGTGTGTGTGAACTTGAACCCAAAGAAACAGTGACCTTTGCTTTATAGATACTCACTTCTATTCACGGCCTGGAAGAAAAAAGAGCAGTGAAGGAGCAAGTATATACGGGAACTATACTCTCCTCTCTGCCTCCTACTCTCCATGTCCTCTCCGAACCTCCTCCACTTTTATCTCTCTCAACTCCATTTTCTTGATTTTTTTTCTCCCCTCCCATCTCCATTTTTTCAATTTTCCTATCCCATCACCTCATCAACCCTCTACATCACTACAGTATCCCCTCCCTGATAATTTAACTCTTCTCCCCTCTCCTGCTTTTCCCTTTATCAACCGTTTCTCTCACGATCATCTCCTTCCCCTTGCACTTCCCCTTCTTCAACACGTTCTTACATACTCTCATAAACCTTTCCCATCACATTCTCGAAACCTCACATATCCTCCTTTCTCCCTCCCTATTCTCATTCATATTCATTAACTCTCCTTCTCGCCTCTTTCTCTTCCCTTTCAAGCCTTCTCCCCTCCTCCCCTTGCCATGCACTTCATCACCTTATGAGTATGAATAATGAGGCGGAAGTGGAGTGGTGTGAAGATAATGAGTAAACAAGAGAACGGTGAGGTGCAAGATGGCCTTTCCCTGCAATATATTTACTTGTGTTTACCGTGCATGCGAAGAAACATTATTTTGCTTTTTTTTTATTTTATGCAGATTTCGCTTTTTATACCGTGAAAAAAAAATAATAAAGGGACGTGAATTCTTATCATTATCTATACTTCTTTTTATTCTTACTCGTTGCCTCTTTTTCTCGTTTTCAGCATTTATTTATTACAGTGTATAAGAAGAGGAAATTAAAACGAGCAGCGGAAAAGATGTGGTATTACTAGTGTTGATGGTAAAAGGAAATTAAAACGAGGGACAGTAAGAACGCAATAGGACAAGTATTGCTAGAAAAAAAAACGAACAGCAAAAAATACATGGTAATTCAAGGGTTCCTGGGACACATTGAAATACCGAGCACTATTTATTTTGTGTTGAACAATTACGTGCAATTAACAAAGTACACACAGAAATATAGCTTTGTGTGTTCAAGCGTGGTGGCGTGAAGCTGCTGTTTGTGTGTGTTTATATATGAAAAACAAAGAAACAGCGGGACTTTAATTTAGGGAATGTATAGGTTGATATTTAGTTCAATTATGTCTAGAAGAGAATGGAGACCGTGTACGGTGAGGGTACACGTTTAAAATGGAAGAAGTTTGTTTACTGAGGTGGAGGTGTGCGAAGCTGCCGCGTGCTTGCGTTAAAATAAAAAAAGCGTCGGGAATTTAATTTAATGGATATTTAGATATATTTACGTCTGGAAGAGAAAGGAGACCGTGTAGCAAGCAGGGTGAAGGAACACGTATTTAAGATAATAACATGTTTACTGAGGTGGGGGTGCGCGAACCTGACGTGTGTTTGCGTTAAAATGTAGACGAAAAAAAGGTGGGAATTTAATTTAATGGATATTTAGTTATATTTACGTCTGGGAGAGAATGGAGGCCGTGTAGTGAGCAGGGTGAGGGATCGCGTATGTAAAGGAATAATATCTTTGTTTACTGAAGTGGAGTATCGCGAGGGTGCTGCGTGCGTGAGTATATTAACAAAACAAAGAGACACTGCGGGGAAATAAGGTGTTTAAGCCCCGTGTGTAGCCTGCGCCTCGGGAGAACAAGGCACACTGAAGCGAGTTTATAACATGGACACAAGGGATCAATGAGAGAAGCATCGCTATTGGCTCACACTTAATGATGTTCATGCTTCGTAAAATAGAAAGGTAAACGTAGGTGGCGACGAGACGGAACTGTGCGCGAGGGAGTGATTGATAGTGCACTCTCGAGGATTGACGTGAAATAGAAAAACAAAGAAACGCTGCGGGAATAGTGTGTCTTTTCTTCTGTTATATATTTTGTTTTTCCGCTTGCCATTTTTAGCTACCGACTTTTTTATCATTTATCCGCTGCCGTGCATCAGACAAGGATAACGATATAGTAGAAAATTACAAGCAATTTAAGTTTTATTTCGAGATATCTTGAAACACATTACTTCCTTTTTCGTGTTGAATCATTGCACGTGTCACAGAATATATACACGAGGGGATAATAACGCGGCACGCTCAGGCGGAACGGCGTGAAGCTGTTCGTGTGTTTTGACAAGGAAAGGAAGATACTCAGAAAAGCGAGATTTTAATTTAGTACATAATTGGTTTATTTGCGTCCCGAAAGACCACAAAGGGGCGCATCTGCCGCGTGCAGGGCGTGAATATCAGGGAATGATGACGCGGCGCTCCCGGGTGGAATACGTGGAGCGGCAGAGTGTGGAAATGTTATAACAAAATACTTTAACGTGACTTTGTGTGTGTGTGTGTGTGTGTGTGTGCGCGCGCAGATATATGACGCCTTAGTGTTTTAGCGGTTAGCTCCCTGTCTACTAATCCACGGGTTTGGGCTCGATCTCGGCAAGAACAATCGACGCTCAGACATTCATCCTGCTCTTCAGGCCGGTCGATAAATGGACACCTGGGGAAATCTTGGGAAGGCAAACTGTGGTAACCCTGATGTCACATTTGTCCCATGTCTCGTGTAATGGGTTCATGCCCACCACAGGCTCAAGGGGTGAAGAGACAAAAATGAGCACCTATGCCACGCGCAGCTCCACCAAAGCCATCAACTTTAGCGTTACCTTTTACGTGCTTGCTTGGTTTATGCTTTTCTGATGGTCCTCTTGATCCCTTGACAGTTTCGTTGAAGTTATAGGGCTGATTGGCGGCCATCAGGACAGCCTCTCGTTGGTCCCGGGCATTCGGCAAGGGCTAAAAATTGTCAGCTGGCAGTGGCGGGCCTTGAACGCGGGTCTCGAGATCACCACGCCCACCTCTCAGCCACCGCTTCTTCCATGAATATTTTTATATGATATTCCTAGCGACCTTATTTGTTTTCTTGTCCTTTAGCTCTTACAATAGATCAGGAAAAAAAGTAGAAGCAGAAAAAAAATATCAGTCCTTGCTCTGAGATGAAAATTTGGTACCATATTTTTGATGGGTTTAAGTACTTCATAAAACAGAGAAATATTGAAGTGTAAGTATATTTTAAAGAAACGTTAATAAAGTTCTCTACACCGTTTACTTTCATCTTGTATTGGAGTATTGCTGCACATCAGAGCGGTGAAGAAAACAGACCTAGCTGCTCAAACACACACACACACACACACACACACACACACACACACACACACACACACACACACACACACACACACACACACCACTCACCTGTTTACCTGCAAACACTCATCCGTCAATTGTTGTTTGGCTCCAGGTAATAATTGACGGCCGCTCTGCCTCGCCACGCTCGGAGGAGGAAGGAGAGGAGGGAGCGAAGCATGTTGGTCGCTGCATACCTCGTGTTTACCCTTCCCTTCATCCCTCACTCTTTTCTCCTCTTCGTTATCTTCGTTGTTTAATTTTCCTTCATCTTTCTCCTCTCCATATTTTATCGTCTTTTTTAACTATATTTTTCCATCCTTCTCTTTTACTCCTTTTTTCTCTTCCGTTTTCTTTGTTCGTTGTCATTAATTATATTTTTCTATCCTTTTTTTCTATGTTTTTCCTCTTCCTTTCCTTTACTGCCTCAGTCTTTACCTTTCGTTTTTTTTCTTATTTTTCTTTTCCTCTTTCCTTCTCTTCTTTTCTCAGTTCTTTACCTCCATTTCCTCGCTATTTTTTTCCACACTTGCTTTGTTTGATTTTATTCCCTTTAATTTCCCATGTTTTTGTATTCTTCCTCCTCCTCCTCTTCCTCCTCCAATTATCCTCCTTACCTTACCTCACTTATCCGTCTCTAATTTCCCTCCTTATCGAATAATATATTTTTTCCAACAACTTCCTGCTCATGTTCTCTCCCCACCCCCCTCTCTCTCTCTCTCTCTCTCTCTCTCTCTCTCTCTCTCTCTCTCTCTCTCTCTCTCTCTCTCTCTCTCTCTCTCTCTCTCTCTCTCTCTCTCTCTCTCTCTCTCTCTCTCTCTCTCTCTCTCTCTCTCTCTCTCTCTCTCTCTCTCTCTCTCTCTCTCTCTCTCTCTCTCTCTCTCTCTCTCTCTCTCTCTCTCATATTAATCTACCTCTCACAGTTTTTAATATCGTCTTTCTTTGATCACTGTTTTTACTCTCTCTCTCTCTCTCTCTCTCTCTCTCTCTCTCTCTCTCTCTCTCTCTCTCTCTCTCTCTCTCTCTCTCTCTCTCTCTCTCTCTCTCTCTCTCTCTCTCTCTCTCTCTCTCTCTCTCTCTCTCTCTCTCTCTCTCTCTCTCTCTCTCTCTTATTCTTTCTTTTCTTCCTATCTTCCTTATTAACTTTTTACTCATTTATATATTTATTTATCTATATATTTCTTTATTTCTTGCTTCTCTTCCTTCCCTCTTCCTTTCCACTTGCCTAACCACCTACCTACTTACCTGTAACCTACCCACCTGCCTCCCTAACCTACCTGCCTACCTATCTACGTTCTTCCCTATCTTCACAATACCCAGCGAGCTACCTTCCTTCCCTCCTTCTTTCTTTCTTTCCTTCTCTCTTCCTTTCTTTCTTCCCTCCTTCTCTTCCTCCTTTGCGCTCCGGAAGGCAAACAGGTGCAGGCCAATTAACATCTCACCTGGCCTTAATTGCTCTCTGCACCTGCACCCCCCCCCTCCCCCTCCCCCCCTCGTGAACTCAAGCCGTAAGTAAGCTCGTGAGACTCTAACCCTTTAACAAGGTTTTCTATATTTACTTTTAAACTATTGTTTTTTTGTATTTACATTTACCTTGTTTACGTATTTAGAGAGAGAGAGAGAGAGAGAGAGAGAGAGAGAGAGAGAGAGAGAGAGAGAGTTTTCCTTTCTTAATGCAACTTTTCTCACCTCCTTTCCCCCCCCTCCCCCCTTCCGCCCTCTCTATATCTATCTATCTATCTTACACACACACACACACACACACACACACACACACACACACACACACACACACACACACACACACACACACACACACACACACCAACCCCCCCCCCACTCATACCGTCTTACTTGGGGTGCAAAAAATCCATTACCTAAAGAAGAAGAGAACACGGTGAAGAAAGGAAATTAGTGAGAAACATGAGAGCCGCGCGTTACAACTTGGGACGCGGACTTGTGATGGGAGGCCAAAGTAGAGATAGCTGAAGTTAGAACCATTGCCCCCTTCAGTCACCCCTTCCTCTTTCTCTCCACCCCCCCTTCACCCCAACTCCATCTCGCCTCCCATTACTCTTCCACACCTCACCGCTACACTCCCCCAGCTCTTCACACTTTTAGCTCCCAGACTTGTCCCCTTTCTCCCCTATTTCCTATTTCCCCATTTCACGGAATTTCCAGCTGTCACCGCCAACTTCTCACTCCCCTTTTTTTCCCATCAAGGTTAAGGCAAGAGGTGGAAGGGGATTAGTGGAGAAAGTACAGTAGGGGAAGAGGAAAGACAGGAGAATAGGAGTGTATAGTTGTATGGTGTAGGTATCTTTCCATTCCTCTTCCACATCTACATATATCAACTTATCTCCCCAATACCTCATTTACCCAATTTATCCAGTCCATTACTTTTACCCACAAAATGAATCCCCTCACCCTTTCACCCCATCCTCCCTTAACACCACTTCACATATCACCCCTCCACTACGCCACCTTATCCACTCACCCTTCTTCATTGATCCACATTTTATCCTTCCACCCCATCCTACTGTCTCATTCTCCACATCATCCACTTCATCCCTCCTCTTGCCCTTCCATCTATCCACCTCATTCACCCTCCCTTCTTCACTCATCCACACTTCATCCCTCCACTCTTATCCAGTTCATTACTTTCACCCACAAAATTAATCCCCTCACCCTTTCACCCCATCCTCCCTTAAAACCACTTCACATATCACCCCTCCACTACGCCACCTTATCCACTCACCCTTCTTCATTCATCCACATATTATCCTTCCACCCCATCCTACTGTCTCATTCTCCGCATCATCCACTTCATCCCTCCGCCTGCCCCTCCATCTATCCACCTCATCCACTCTACCTTTTTCACTCATCCACACTTCATCCCTCCACTTTATCCACACCTTACATCTCCATACCATTCTCATCAGCACCCCATTCTCCTTTAAACACTTACGCCATCACTTACCCTTTCTCTACAGCATCCATCCATCCATCAGCCAGCCACGTCTCTCCCCTCGACATGACCCCCTTTAATCTTTCTCCCCCCGTTCCTCCCCTCAGCCTCGTCTCGCCTCCCCTCTCGTCGCCTTAACTGTGTCGCGAGTGGCCGTGCGCGGGAATGGGAGAAGTTATGTCGCGCTGATGTTAATGTCGATAGAGTTTGGGTGATTATAGCCTCTAATGACCCTCCGCCGGCCTGGGACTCTTTGGCTATTGGAGGGAGGGAGGGAGGGGGGTCTGTGTGTGTGTGTGTGTGTGTGTGTGTGTGTGTGTGTGTGTGTGTGTGTGTGTGTGTGTGATGCGTTTTGTTGTTTTTCGTATGGTTATAAAAATGTATCTATCTGTCTGTCTATCTATCAGTGTTTGTGTATGTCTGTGTGGGTTTTAGTTTGGTGTGGTCAGTAAAATATCTGTCTATCTACCTGTCTTTCTATGTGTGTATGTGTGTGTGTGTGTGTGTGTGTGTGTGTGTGTGTGTGTGTGTGTGTGTGTGTGTGTGTGTGTGTGTGTTGTGTTGTGTTCGCGTGGGTGGGTGTTAGTTTGTGTGTGTGTGTGTGCGTGACGTCAACCTTTGTGTAATTATAACCGCCAACTCGTGGGCGTCTTTGTTTCTCACCTGCCCCATTTGTCCACCTGTGCGTCTGTTTCTCTGTCCTTTTATGTCTCCTCTCTTTGTTTCCCCGTCCGCTGCATGCATGGCCGCCCGGCGGACTTGCTAACTAAAGGACTGACTGACTCACTGATTGAATGAATGAATAAGCAATTGACTGAGCGTGAGGAGCCCAGGGACGTAGCAACACTTCGGGCATGGTGTTCTTGCCGTGATCTATTTCAGCGCTAGTGGCGGAGCAATTGACTAAATCTTACGGCTCGGTGCTTTTGACGTGTTTAATTGGCTTGTATTTCAACGCTATTAAGCGTCTGCATGTTGCCTCAGCGCCACCAGTAAGGATATTAACGACAGGATGGAAAGCAAAGGTAATAAGGAAGAAATGAGTAAGAGAGAAGCATAAATTTCACTCCTAAGAAATTCAGCTTTTAGTCACTTCGTCATCAAAGACACTGACCAAGAGGACATAAAAAGAAAATCTATTAAAGGAGAAGGAAATAAGGATAAAGAGAAAGTGATTGTGAGCTATATGACTTCTTTTATTCTATTCACTTCTCATAATTGGTATTTTCTAGAGTAATGGAAGCAGCTCAAAGGCAAAAATAAATAAACAATAAAAAACAACGTTATGTGCTGCTCCTGTAAAAAAAAAATGCTAGTAATGTAAGATAATGTGAGAGTCATGAAGAAGGATAAAACAAAGATCAAGAAGGAGTCAAAATATGCATGATCTCCTCTCCCCTAATCACACTTTCAAACTGTGAGCCTCTCGTCCTGAAGCGATATTGGCCGATAAAGATTTGATTGACAAAGTTGAGTCAAGGAAGAGAGATCAGTAGATACATGACTTACAGACTTTTGAAAACTGCATCGTCACCTTCTTGCCCTAAGCTGATTCTGAGTGGCTGATATTAAAGTTGAGTAATGTAAAGGAAGAATGAAAATAAGAGACAGAAAGAGATAAGAAAGAAAAGAGATCAGTAGACACATAACTTACGCCATTTTTTGTAATTACATCCTTACCCTCTTGCCCTAAAATTATTTTGATGGACTAATATTAAAATGAAGTAAAAAAGGAAAGAATGAAAACAGGAGAGATAAAAATAAGGAGAAAAGATCAGTAGAAACATAACTTACGCTTTTTTTTTTACTTAATCTTCACTTTCTTTTCTTAATCTTACTTTGATTGACTGGTATTGAAGATAAAATAATGTAAAGGAGGAAAGAATGAAAATAAGAGAGAAGGAGATAGAAAAAGAGACGTGACTCCCACTCTCTCATCCTAATCACACCCTCAGATTGCTCCCTTGTCCTAAACCGATTCTAATTCCGGTCACAGCCACTTTGATTCCATTCAGGCCCGCGGAGGAAGGGCAGTGCGGCGCCTCCTGTGACTTGGCGGAGAGAGGCCGTGCATGCTCTCCCGCCCTCACTCATCGATTGCATGGTGGTGCTGGTGGAGGTGGTGGTGGTGATAGTGTTAGCCGTGATGAGAGAGCAAGGTAGGCAGTGGTGGTGGTGGCAGTGTTGTGATGGTTAGGGTAAGATATGAGATATGTAGTGGTGATGGTGGTGGTGGTGATGTAAAATATGAATAGTTTGGAGTGGTAGTGGCCTTTATGGTGGTGAAGGCGAAGTGGTGAGGGTGGTGATAGTTAGGTAGTGACGTAGGAAGGTTGGTGATTGTGGTGGTGATGGTATTGGTGATAGTGGCACAGAATACTGGATTTGATGGTGGCAGTAAAAATCATTGGCACAGGCCGCAGTACTGGTGGTGTCGGTGGAGGTGAATTGGTGGTAGTAAGGTTAGGTTGGAGGGCAATGCTGGTGAGGTATAGAGATAGGCAATGGTGGTGGTGGTGGCGGCGGTGGTGTCGTCTCTGTACTGCATAGTGTCTCATCGAGGCTCACTGACTGCCCGCCGGAGGACTGAATGGCTGACTGGCTGGCTGGGTCGCTGGCTGATTGGATGGCTGCATGGTTTTCAGACTCTAACGTTTCTCTTGCACCTATCACATCATGCCCTCAATCTCACCCCTTCCTTTCCCTTCCCTTCGCTTCCCTTCTCGTCTCTTCATTTTCCTTCCCTTCTCGTCCCTTCATTTCCCTTCCCCTCCCTTCCTCCATTCTGTCAGTTTCAATCAGTTAAGTGTACGTGGGTTGCTCGTCCTTATATCCTGTCTCTTCTGTCTAGTTTTCTGTCTCATTTGTCTCCACTGCCTCCTCCTCTTCTTGTTGTTCCTCCTCCTCCTTCTCCTCCTCCTCCTCCTCTTCCTCTCCTGCTTGTGCCTCTTCCTCCACTTTCTCCCTTTTCTCTTCCTCCTCATGCTCCTCCGTTTCCTTCTTTTCATATTCTTCTTATTTTCTTTCTTTCTCCCATCCTATTGCAATATTTTTTTCCACTTTCTTTCTCCCTTTTACGTATTTCCTTTTACCTTCTGCCTCCTCCTCCTTCTCCTTCTACATCTTTCATTTTGTGATCCTCATTTTGCTTCTTCATTTATCTCCTCATTTTCTTTCCCTTCTCCCATCCTCTTCTCTTATAATCTTCTCCCTCACCTTTCTTCTCCCTTTTCCGTATTTCCTCTTAACTTGCTGTCTCCTCCTCCTCTTCCTGTTCCTCCTCCTCCTCCTCCTCTTCCTCCTTCTCCTACACCTCTTCCTCCTCCTCCTCCTCTTAATTGCTGTCTCCTCCTCTTCCTATTCCTCCTCCTCCATCTCCTCTTCCTCCTTCTCCTACACCTCTTCCTCCTTTTTATTTCTCATGCTTTCCATTTTCCTTCTTCATTTCTCTCATTTTCTATCCTTTTTCCATCTTCTCTTATAAACCTACTCTCCTTGCTCCTCTCTTCTCCGGATGTCCATTTACCTGCTGAATCTCCTGCTGGCGGCCAGGTTGTCGCAGCAGGTGACCAGACGTGTGAAGCTGCCCTTGAAGTCGCGAGATGGTCCCTGCTGAGCCCTGCTGCTGCCTGGCTTACGTGCTGACTTGCTGACTTCCAACAGACGCTGCTCTAAGTGGACGGGAACGAAGAGAGAGAGAGAGAGAGAGAGAGAGTGCGTGCCTATGACCAGGTGATGCAAAGGTATATGTGAAATCGTATACACACACACACACACACACACACACACACACACACACACACACACACACACACACACACACACACACACACACACTTGAATTCTCAATATTGTGAAGCAAGTAGTGGGAATTTGACTTATAGAGTGTATATGAAGAGGTATATTGCGAAGGTAGGTAGAGAGGTGGGCGGGAGAAGTAGGGGAAAACTGGGAGGGGCAGGGCGACAGGGACACAAGCAGCGTATAAATATGAGGCAGGGCGCTGGGAGGGGGGGGGGGTGAGGTCAGAGGCAGATATGTAAGCTTGTCACGTGTTGGCTGCAATCCTGAAAAGCCGCCTGTGTTATTGTTGTTTGTTGTTGTGGTGGTGGTGGTGGTGGCTGTGGTGGTGGTGGAGGTGGTGGTGGCAGTGGTGGTGGTGATTGTCCTTGCCCCCTGACACAGTTGAGAAGTATATTATTTTTAACTTTGTTTTTATATATTTTTTCTCATAATCTGTTTTTTTTTCTCTATTTTGTTTGTGTTTATCATTTTTTCTATCGTATTCTGTTTTTTTCTTTATTTTTTATCATTTTTTCTCTCATAATCTGTTTCTTTTTCTCTATTTTGTTTGTTTTTTTCATTTTTTCTCGTATTCTGTTTTATCTCTATTTTGTTTGTTTTTTATCATTTTCTCTCTCATATTCTGTTTCTTTCTATTTCTATTTTGTTTCCCCTCATTTACAGTCAACTGAAAAAAACAATGAAGAAACGCAAAAGGCTTCTCCAACATAGGAAAACAAAAGTGTGCAAGCATAATCAGGCCAGGCTGCCGGAGAGCTGACGTGATACTCTCCGCTTGAAAGTGTTCACGAAGTAGAAAATCATACAAACAAAGGAAGGCTGCTCTAGAATTTACCAGCGAAAGGGATGAAAGGATTTAAATGCAGGTCAACTCTTGCACTAGGAAATTTTGACAGCATAGAAATGTATTAGAGTAGAGAGTTGGTTGGTAATCGATGTTTTAACCTTTTACTTATACATTTTTTCCCCTATTGCATGCCGTCCTTTTATTAAACGTCTCAGAATATCGATTAATTTTGGACATTACTACATCTAAATCACCACATTTCATTAATATTCGGAGGATAACTAGGCACGTCATTTTTTTCATCCATACGCATAGGCACAGTAGCCATACCAGCGTTTCCGAGAAGCCACATACTCTTCCATCCTCCGTTCAAAACTTCCTTCCATTCAGATTAAAACAAAGGACTCCGTAGCTTCATCAGTCACTCTTTCACCGGCCAGCGCACGTCCATCACCCACCTCCACCGCCACTGCCTCATCCACCTACTCCACCAACCACCACAACACCACCATCACACACAGTTCCCATTGCCCACCACACAAAGGACTTTTCATACCCACCAGTCACTTTGAGGAACGTGTGTGTGTGTGTGTGTGTGTGTGTGTGTGTGTGTGTGTGTGTGTGTCTGTGTGGTGTGTGTGTGTGTGTGTGTGTGTGTGTGTGTGTGTGTCTGTGTGGTGTGTGTGTGTGTGTGTGTGTGTGTGTGTCCTTTTGGTACTCTGACGGGAAAGTTACGTGTTGGTCAGACGTAAAATAGCAGACGAGGAATGGTTCCCCCACCCCCCCATCTCTCTCTCTCTCTCTCTCTCTCTCTCTCTCTCTCTCTCTCTCTCTCTCTCTCTCTCTCTCTCTCTCTCTCTCTCTCTCTCTCTCTCTCTCTCTCTCTCTCTCTCTCTCTCTCTCTCTCTCTCTCTCTCTCTCTCTCTCTCTCTCTTGTTGGCCGATTAATTTAAATTTCAAAACACCTTTCAACAGGTAGATACACACTCAATTCACATGTTATTGCTTTTGTTGTTGTTGGCTATAATTATTATTATTATTATTATTATTATTATTATTATTATTATTATTATTATTATTATTATTATTATTATTATTATTATTATCATTATTATTGTGATTATTATAAAGGTTTCCTCATAAGCTCGTATTCACTTCCGTATAGAAAATGTCTATGCCATGTAAATGCTATATGTGGATTTTGTTTTACCGCCAATATACTGATCACACACACACACACACACACACACACACACACACGATAGTTGCCTCAGTGTGTGTGTGTGTGTGTGTGTGTGTGTTCGGATGCCTTTCCATGGCTCATACAACTTGCACTGAAACAAAAGGGAGGTTCCACAACTCTCTCTCTCTCTCTCTCTCTCTCTCTCTCTCTCTCTCTCTCTCTCTCTCTCTCTCTCTCTCTCTCTCTCTCTCTCTCTCTCTCTCTCTCTCTCTCTCTCTCTCTCTCTCTCTCTCTCTCTCTCTCTCTCTCTCTCTCTCTCTCTCTCTCTCTCTCTCTCTCTCTCTCTCTCTCTCTCTCTCTCTCTCATTCTCACTCTCGCAATACCGTCAAGGGGATTAGTTCTTTTTTATGTGTGTTTGTGACGTCGCTTCTGTTTTCTATTCTTCTCTCTTCCCTCGAGGACCCTCCACCCCTCCCGCTTCCCTCTCTTCCTCTCTCCCTTCCTCCCTCCTGCCTTGCACCTTCTCTGGACGCCCTTGTTCTGTGCCTGTCTGGTTCAGCGTCACCATCATTTCCTTGGTTGTCTTTAGTTTCATTTTCTTCGTTCTTCAGCGTTTCTTTTTTCTTCCCAAATTTCCCTCTTCTAACTCCACGTCCTCTTCTTCCCAAATGTCCCTTTGGTAACGTTACATTCCCTTCTTCTTTTGCTTCTCATTATTTTTTATATTCCTCCCAAATACCAGCTCAAACTCAACATTCCCTTTTTGTTTTCCGTCTTCCTTTTCTTCTTCCTCCCAAACAGTCCTTTTCTCACTCTACATCCCTTTCTTCTTCTTCCTTTTCTTCTCCCTCTCAAACATCCCTTTTCTAACTCCTTATGCCTCCCTCCTCTCTCTCCCTTCAAAAGCCCTTCGTGTCCTTTACAGCTTTTTTCTAATACCCTCCCTGCACCCTTTTCGCATCAGCAATCCTCCCTCCTCTTCTCACCCACAATATCCACTTTTTGACCTTCTATATCGTCCTCTTTCCCCCCTAACGACCCCTTCTTCTCCCCTACTGTGTTTTCATCCTCCCCATAGCTCCTTGATCTTCTTTGTAGCCCTATTTTTATCATCTAATGTCCTCTTTCTCTTGTCACATTACCCTCATCTCCCCTACAATCTCTTCTTTCCACCCCATACAACCCCTCTCTCCCTTCCAGCTTCATCCTCTACATTCTCCCTCCTCTTCTTCATTTTCCCCCTTTAATTTTCTCCTCCAAATTTTTAACCATATCCACGTTGCCTTATTTTGCAACCTCTCAAAGTATCCTCCCTTAATTATAACACAACTTCCAGTCTTCGCCTTGAACCTTATCTCTCCTTCTCCCCAAATCTTTCTTCCTCTATATCTCCCCTTCTATTTTGTGTTCTGAAGCTCCAACCATCTCCAAGTACTCTTACCCCTGTTGTGACCCTTCATAGCATTCTCCACTTACACACAGCCTCCAGTCTTCCTCTAGAACATTGTCTCTCCCCCTCTCCTCTTCGTTTTCTTTTTCCACATACCACATTTTCTTCCTCCGCCAAAACTCCAAACATTTCCAAGTACTCTTCCCCCTTTTCTTACCCTTCATAGCTTCCCGTCCCACACACCTTCCATTCCTTTTTTTTCCCTCTCCTCCACCTAACCCTCTTTGCACCCTCCTTCCTCCTCCATTCTCCCTTTTCCTCCATCCAGCATCCTTCCTTTCTCCTCCTCCAGCATCCCTCCTTCCTACTCCAGCATCCACCATTGTCCGTCTCCTCCGCTCCTCCCTTCCCAAGTTACTGCGTCACTCGGCTCGAGGGAAAGGATTAAAAATGTCTCTAACTTTGTGGCATTAGTCTGCGCCGAAAATTATTTGGAGTTAACGTCGATTTTTTTTTTTTTCATGTATCTGGCTCCGTGTGTCTGTCCCTCTCTCTAGCTCTCTCTCTTTCTCTGTCTCTCTCTCGCGGCTGAGCAGAAGGAATGAGATTACAGAAACAAAAAGAGTTGAGCTGCAAAGAGACTAAAATGTGAGGAAGATTCTGTAACAAAGGCGAAACTGTTGTGTTGTGAAATGGGAAAGACAGGAAAGTAAAAAAAAATGTAGCATGAAGTGTAAAATCGAAGCAGCAGAGAAGTATAATGTATTGCCAAAGTTACACCGTAGCAAGAAATAGCAAACACTTTCAAGAGAACGGTAAAAGTACACAAAAAAAACGTTAAAAATTGAAGCTAAAAAACGGTATTGATGTGGAAGAATATAAAAGAACAGCAGGAAAAAGCAAAAATTAGCAAAAAAAAAAACCGATGCAAATGCAGTTAAATATCGAAATCCAGCAAAAAGCAAACAGTTGCAGAAAATACAGAGTAATAAAACGACACTAATGCTTAAAACTATAGAAAAAAAACAGGAAAAAGAAAAAGTAGCAGAAAATAGTAAAATAAACAATAAAAATCCTAAAAATATATATAAAAAAATGCAAGGACCAATAAAAAGGAACAGAAAATATTACAAAATGCGTGAAAATGTTGGAAATAAGAAAAAAAACAGCAGGAAACAAGAAGAAATAGCAGAAAATAGTTAAAAAAATATATATATAAAAAGGCGCAAAGAATAAAGAGTGAAGACTAACGAACACGCAGTAATAAATTTCACTAAAAAAAATACCACCACCATCACCACCACCACCACCACCACCACCTCCAACAACAACAACAACAACAACAACAACAACAACAACAACAACAACAACAACATGCAACTTCTCTTCCTTCAAGGATTCCTGCCAAGCTTCGCTCCACCATGGCGCCAGGCGAGTGGAGGAGGAGGAGTAAGACGAGGAGGAGGAGGAGGAGGTGATGGTGGTGGTGGTTGCTGTGGAGACTCCTGGATTCTTGGAACACTTTGCCTCCTCCTCCTCCTCCTCCTCCTCCTCCTCTTCTCCCTCCTCCTCCTCTTCTCCCTCCTCCTTCCTCCTCCCTCTACTACTACTACTACTACTACTACTACTACTACTACTACTACTATTATGCGTTCTTCTATTCCTCCTCCTACTGATCTCCCTACTACTCCTATTCTGCTCCCTCTCATGCACCTGCTCCTACACCCTCCTCCTCCTCCTCCTCCTTCTTCTCCTCTTCCTTCTCCTCCGCCTTTTCTTCTTCCTCCTCCTCCTCTTCCTTGTTGTCGTGCTCCTCCCCTTTGTTGTCTTTCCTTCTCTTCGTCATCGTCCTCCTCCTCCTTTACCCTCATCCTCCTCCTCCTCCTCCTCCTCCTCCAGCAATAGAAGGGAGGCTCAAACTTGTCATTCCCACTGATCAGAAATGCATACACACAAGCACGCAAACACCTTCCCATAAATCTCTCTCTCTCTCTCTCTCTCTCTCTCTCTCTCTCTCTCTCTCTCTCGCTCGCTCTGATAAAGTGCAACTTAGAGAATCAGAAACCTTGTAAATTCTTGCATCTTTTGAAATGTTAAGAGGCGTAACTGTGCTCTCTCTCTCTCTCTCTCTCTCTCTCTCTCTCTCTCTCTCTCTCTCTCTCTCTCTCTCTCTCTCTCTCTCTCTCTCTCTCTCTCTCTCTCTCTCTCTCTCTCTCTCCTAATAATGCTTCCTTCTTTTTCTTCTTCCATATAACCTCCTCCTCCTCCGCCTCCCCTTTCACCTCCTCCTCCTCCTACCATACCTCCCTGCCTCCTTGCCTTCTTCCCTGCATTCCATTCTTTTATTCGTGCATGGGTAGGAAGGAGGAGGAGGAGGAGGAGGAGGAGGAGGAGGAGGATGGGAAGGAGAGGGGAAAATAAAGGAAGTAAGGCAAACGGAGGAGCGCCAAGCCGGGAAGATAATATCACACTGAGACGCAGCGCCGCCGTAACTTTCTTGCTCTTATTGTTCCCCATCTTTACGCGGCTCCGGCTCCTCCTCTTGTTTACCGGCCGTCCCCTCCGTGCGCGTGGTTTTGTGCGGGTGAGGATAACCATTGTGCTACGGGGGCTTGTCTGGCTGGTGGTGCTGCTATTGTAGTGTTGACTGGTGGTAGCGGTGGTGGTGGTAGTGGTGCTATGATAAAAATAATAATAATGCTAAAAATGGTAGTAGTAATGATAATGATGAAAACGAAAGTATATGTTTGTCAGCGTGAAAGAAAGATGGAAGAAGGAAAGAAGGTATATATTTGTAGGTAGGTAGATTGGTAGGCAGGTAGGTAAGTGAGTCAGAAGCGAAAACGGAAAGAAGAGAAGTAGAAAAAAGATAAAATAAAAAGGAAAAGCTGGGTCCTGCTGATTCCACCGTCGGCTCAGCACAGTTCCCACGGCAATTAAGCAATCCGTAAGCACACCATAAGCACATCCTAGGACCTACGTGTTCCCTAACATCCTGTGGTGACACTGAGCTTTGTGTTTCGACGCATACAGTCATACATTCATATGTTCATTGATAATATACATGTATATATATATATATATATATATATATATATATATATATATATATATATATATATATATATATATATATATTTTACAAAGTACGGAGTAAGGAAGAAAATGGGAAATGAGGTAGAAATAAAGGAAGGTAGTCAAGGTACGTAGGTAGGTAGCTATGAACGTAGTTAATAACGAGGAGAGGAAGAAAAGAAGGAAGACTTTCAGAGCCCTCATGGCCACACCACAGTTTAGCTGTTGACTGCCTCATCTTTCGAACCTGACCTTCACCTCCTCCTCCTCCTCCTCCTCCTCCTCCTCACTTCTTCCTTTTCATTTTGCACGTCCTTTTCCACCCCCACCACTTCTACCACAACTACCATCCCCTCCTCCTCCTCCTCCTCCTCCTCCTCCTCCTCCTCTGCTCCTCCTCATTAAGACTTCGCCTTATAATTATCGCGGCGAAAATAACCTCCTCTTCCCATCCTCAGTGGCTGGATATTTTTTTTTTCATACATATTCCTTTTGCGTAATTTCTGTTAGGGTCTAAATCTGGGAACTCATTAGTAAGAAATAATGATTTTAGTGGACGTAATCTTGGCCGCTAATCATGCCAGGTGAGACGGACTAATGAGGCGCCTCTACCTGCCCATCCACCTGGCCGCGTCCTGATTGCACCTGCCCGCTCATTGGACGCACCTGGATTTGTCTCTGTCTGTCTGTCGAGGTGTCGTTTGTTTCTGGATGCCTTTTGGTATCTGTGTATGTCTGTCTGTAGCTACCTCACCTTCTCTCTGATTGGCTGTTAGTTTGTCTGTTTGTCTTTATTTCAATTGGTATTTCTATTAATCTTTGTCTTTCTGGTTATCTGTAGAGGTCTCTGTGTGTCTGTCTATCCATCGGGGTGCTGTCCGTCTGTTTGTCTTTCCGGATCGCTATTTGTCTTGCCTTCCATCGGTCTGTCCCTGTCCGCCCGTCTGTCGTTCCTTCATCTATTAGTTTTGGTTTTTGTTTGTTTGTTTGTTTGTCACGGACTTGCATGTGTAATCCTCTGTCTGTTTTGTTAATGAATGTTCAATGGCGCTTTTACTTGTCCCTGTCACACTCTGTTTTTTGTTTTTGCTTTGTTTTTCGGGCCGTTTTTCTTACATTTTTTATCATCAGTAAGAGGAATATCGTGTCACCTTCAGAATCCCTACCTTTTTATTTCTAGCTCTACAATATATACCTTTTTTTTTTTTTAGACCGAACAACGTATGGGCTCTTCCCTCCTGTACATATATGCATTATTTTTAACTTCCTCTGTGTTTTTATCCTCACAAATGGATGCACGCCAGCGACTCTAAAAAAGCAAATAAAAAACACACCGACAAATACTTTTCCCTAAAAATGCGGGGAAGGGAAGAAGGGATACGGAAAGGCAAATGTTCGCTTTATTTTTGGGGTACAGTAACAACGAAAAAAAAAAATGAAATAAAATGAAAGAAACGAAAAATGATAAAAACGACTCCCTCTCCTCTTTCCCCTCATCGATTCCCCCAACTTTTCCCTCATCTTTTTTTTTTTAATCAAGGAAATAGCAAGAAGAGGAAGTGGGTTAGTAGGGAGAGAAGGTTGTCAGTATTCTTTCCTTTTTTTCTGCCCTTGAGCTGTCTCCTTTGTTGTAAAAAAAAAAAAATGTTGGTATTTTCAGACACCACCGCCTCTTACATCAACTATTTTTAATGGCTGAAAATGGGATTAGTCGGGATATCAGAGGGTTTTTTTTTTTCACTTTCATGGTACAGAAGATGTGTCAGACTACCACCAGGGCCATAAAACCATCCATGGAAAAGCCCACAACTCCTACGAAAGCCTTGTCGATTGTGTGTTATTGGGCTCCGAAATGTTTAACTATAGCCGTGGGAGTGTAGAGTTGTGAGGTGTAGGTGTGTTAAGTGTTCAGGTGTTAAAGGTGTTTATTGGGGGCATTAGTCTTGCTCTCCCTCCCTTCCCCCCGTCACGTGCTGGGAGTGTGTGTTTGGATTGTGACGTAAGATCCGTATTCTCAATCATTTCAGGCCCTACACACACACACACACACACACACACACACACACACACACACACACACACACACACACACACACACACACACACACACACACACACACACACACACACACACACACACACACACACACACACACACACACACACACACACACACACACACACACATGATTACTGCTTCCAGGAGAGAGACCCCTCTGTGTGTGCTCAGCGCATCACAGAGGTGATTGTCTCTGGAATGGAGGCATACATTCCACGTACTTTCTCTACTCCCCATGCTAAAAAGCCTTGGATTAATCATGCTTGTTCTCGTGCTATTAAAGATAGAGAGGCAGCTCACAAAAGGTTCCAGAGCCTTCGAACTCTCGCTAACTTTGATCTTTACATTTCAGCCCGGAATCGTGCCAAAACTATTCTCCGACTTACCAAATCTTCTTTCATTAATAGAACCTTGCTTCTTCTAATTCTTCCCGTGACTTCTGGCATCTAGCCAAAAATATCACCTCCAATATCACTTCTTCCTCTTTCCCTCCTCTCCTTAACCCTGACGGCAGCACTGCCGTCTCATCTGTCTCTAAAGCTGAACTCTTCGCTCAAACTTTTTGTAAGAACTCCACCCTGAACGATTCTGGGCATATTCCTCCTACTCATCCCCCCTCTGACTCCTTTATGCCTGTTATTAAGATTCTTCCAAATGATGTTTTCTATGCCCTCTCTGGCCTCAACTCTCAGAAGGCTTATGGACCTGATGGAGTGCCTCCTATTGTCCTTAAAAGCTTTTGTGCTGACACCCTGCCTGGTCAAACTCTTTCGTCTCTGCCTATCAACATATATCTTTCCTTCCTGCTGGAAGTATGCCTTTGTACAGCCTGTGCCTAAGAAAGGTGACCGTTCCAATCCCTCAAACTACCGCCCTATAGCTTTACTTTCCTGTCTATCTAAAGCTTTTGAATCAATCCTTAACCGGAAGATTCAAAAGCACCTTTCCACTTCTAACCTTCTATCTGATCGCCAGTATGGATTCCGCAAGGGGCGCTCTACTGGCTATCTTCTTGCTCTCTTAACTGACTCTTGGTCATCCTCTCTTAGCCGTTTCGGTGAAACTTTCTCTGTTGCGCTAGACATATCGAAAGCCTTCGATAGAGTCTGGCACCAGTCTTTGCTTTCTAAACTGCCCTCTTTCGGATTCTATCCCTCTCTCTGTTCCTTTATCTCCAGTTTCCTTTCCGGCCGTTCTATCTCTGCTCCCCCTAAACCTGTCAACAGTGGCGTTCCACAGGGCTCTGTCCTATCACCCACTCTCTTCCTGTTATTCATCAATGATCTTCTTTCCATAACAAACTGTCCTGTCCACTCATACGCCGACGACTCCACTCTGCATTATTCAACTTCTTTTAATAGAAGAGCCCCTCAACAGGAAGTACACGACTCCAGACTGAAGGCTGCAGAACGCTTAACCTCAGACCTTTCTGTCATTTCCGATTGGGGCAGAAGGAACCTTGTGTCCTTCAATGCCTCAAAAACTCAATTTCTCCACCTATCAGCTCGACACAATCTTCCAAACACCTATCCCTATTCTTCGACAACACTCAGCTGTCACCGTCTTCAACACTAAACATCCTCGGTCTATTCTTAACTCAAAATCTCAACTGGAAACTTCATATCTCCTCTCTCGCTAAATCAGCTTCCTCGAGGTTGGGCGTTCTGTATCGTCTCCACCAGTTCTTCTCCCCCGCGCAGTTGCTATCCATATACAGGGGCCTTGTCCGCCCTCGTATGGAGTATGCATCTCACGTGTGGGGAGGCTCCACTCATACAGCTCTTCTGGACAGAGTGGAGTCTTTTAGGCTCTTCGTCTCATCAGCTCTCCTCCTCCTACTGATAGTCTTCTACCTCTTAAATTCCGCCGCGATGTTGCCTCTCTTTCTATCTTCTATCGATATTTCCACGCTGACTGCTCTTCTGAACTTGCTAACTGCATGCCTCCCCCCCTCCCGCGGCCCCGCTG
The DNA here is from genome assembly GCF_024679095.1 of Eriocheir sinensis. Classification (NCBI taxonomy): domain Eukaryota; kingdom Metazoa; phylum Arthropoda; class Malacostraca; order Decapoda; family Varunidae; genus Eriocheir; species Eriocheir sinensis. The sequence goes on from NW_026112002.1 coordinate 252,693, forward strand.
CACACGACTTTCTACTCATGCTCATCCCTATACTGTCCAAACCCCTTATGCAAGAGTTAACCAGCATCTTCACTCTTTCATCCCTCACGCTGGTAAACTCTGGAACAATCTTCCTTCATCTGTATTTCCTCCTGCCTACGACTTTAACTCTTTCAAGAGGAGGGTATCAGGACACCTCTCCTCCCGTATTTGATCTTGCTTTCGGCCACCTCTTTTGATTCTTTTTTGGGAGCAGCGAGTAGCGGGATTTTTTTTATTATTGTTTTTTTGTGTGCCCTTGAGCTGTCTCCTTTGTTGTAAAACACACACACACACACACACACACACACACACACACACATTTGACAAGGCTTTCGTAGGGGTTGTGGGTATTTCCAGGGGAAGTCGCCATTTTCACTCACTTCTCCTTTCAATCGAACTCCCTATCACCTCTCGAAACCCCTTACCTACCTTTCTCTTTTCTCTCCCTTTTCTTCTCCCTTTTCCCTCATTTCTGGCTCTCTTTTTCTTCAATCAAACTCCCTCACTCTCATCTCTCGGAATCCCTTACCTCCATTTCTCTTTTCTCTCCCTTTTTTCCTCCCTTTTCCCTCATTTCTTGTTCTCTTTTCTTTCCACCAAACTCCCTCACTCTCATCTCTCGAAACCCTTTACCTCCCTTTCTCTTTTCTCTCCCTTCTCCCCTCCGTTTTCCCTCACTTATCGTTCTCTTTTTTTCAGTCAAACTCCCTCGCTCTCATCTCTCGAAACCCCTTACCTCCCTTTCTCTTTTCTCTCCCTTCTCTCCTCCCTTTTCCCTCACTTCTCGTTCTCTTTTCTTTCAGTCAAACTCCCTCGCTCTCATCATCTCTCGAAACCCCTTACCTCCCTTTCTCTTTTCTCTCCCTTCTCTCCTCCCTTTTCCCGCACTTATCGTTCTCTTTTTTTCCATCGAACTCCCTCACTCTCATCTCTCGAAACCCCTTACCTCCCTTTCTCTTTTCTCTCCCTTCTCTCCTCCCTTTTCCCTCACTTATCGTTCTCTTTTTTTCAATCAAACTCCCTCACTCTCATCTCTCGAAACCCCTTACCTCCCTTTCTCTTTTCTCTCCCTTCTCTCCTCCCTTTTCCCTCACTTTTCGTTTTCTTTTCAGTCAAACTCCCTTTCTCCCTCACCTTTCCATCTTATCATCCCTTTCTCTCTCTCTCCTCTCTCCTCCCTTTTCCCTCACTTATCGTTCCTTTTTCAGTCAAACTCCCTCACTCTCATCTCTCCATCTTATCATCTCCTCATTCTTCTCTCTCCTCTGTCCTCCCTTTCCCTTACCTTTCGTTCCGTTTCAGTCAAACTCCCTTTCTCCCTCACCTTTCCATCTTATCATCCTTACCTCACTCTCCTCTCCTTTGTCCTCCCTTTCCCTTTCCTTTCGTTCCGTTTCAATCACACTCCCTTTCTCCCTCACCTTTCCACCGTGTCTCCTTTGCATCACTCTCCTCTCTTCACTCCCACACACTTTCTTTCCTTCCCACAGCATTTTACCCTCGCCACCTCAACCGGCTTCAGATTTCCCTTTCACCACTGAGGCTCTTAACCTTTCCCCAACCTTCTCCCGCATCAACCCTTCCCTCCTCCACTCCCTATACTCTCCTCCCTGCCTATCTCCTTACTCTACCCTTCCCTACCTAACTCTACTCCCTACCCTACCCACAAACCAATCCTCACCCTAACTACTCTACCTACCTTCACTCCCCATCCTACCCCTCCCCTCCCTGCTCATCCTCTCCAACACTTCTCTCCACTCAGCGTTCGTCCCTCAAAGCCCCGAAGGATGATCTCCCCACCCACCTTACCTACCTGGCTCACTGTTTCCCTCGCTACATTACCCATTTGGCTTACCTGAAGGTCACCTGCTGAGGGAATATAGAAGAGGAGCCAGAGGAGGGGAAGAGGGGATTAGAAGGAAGAGGGAGAAGAAAGAAAGGAGAAATAGAAAGTGAGAGTAGGAATCAAGATAAAAGAGAGGAAAAGGGATTAGCAAGAAGAGAGAGAAAAAGGAATGGAAAGAAAAGAGAGTAGGAAGCAAGATAACAGAGAGGAAATGAGATTAGAGAGGAGAGGGAGGAGAAAGAAAGGAGAGAAAGAAAGTAGGAGGCAAGATAAAGGAGGGCGAAAGAGACTAGGAAGAAGAGACGGAAGAGAGTAGGAAGTATCATATAAGATAGGGAGAGTGATCAAGAGGAAAAGGAAGAAATGAAGTAGAGTAAAAGCCTAGATATAAAATAGGAAGAAAGATAAAAAAAGAAGAGATAAAGGAGAGTATTAAACATGATACAGGAAGATGAGAGGGATGAAAGAAAGTAGGGAGTAAGGGATAAGAATGGGAAATTATAGAGAGTAAGAGAAACAGGAATGATTGGGAAAAGGTGAAGGAAAGGGAGAAGGACTGTGTGGAAAGAGGTGAAGGAAAGAGAGAAGGAGTTTGGATAAAGGGTGGGAATGAGGAGGAGACAGGGAAAAGAGATATTATTGAGAGATAGACAGAGATTATTCGTGTGAGATGGAGAGGTAGAAAAATATAAGGGAAAACGGAAGGAAAGCAGGAGGGTGAAGAGCTGGTATATAGCAAAAATGGGGGCAAGGGGGAGGAAGGAGGAGAGGTAGAGAAGATTAGGGGTGAAGAAGGTTGGTGGTGATTTTCCTCTTCCCTCCTCCTCCTCCTCCTCCTCCTCCTCCTGCTTCTCCTCATCCTCCTCCTCCTTGCCACCCCCGGGAAATTCGGACGAAAACACCTTAAACGTCACCTTTACACCACATCTATAAACGTCGGCAGGAGGAGGAGGAGGAGGAGGAAACATGGAGTAGCAGGCAGCAGAAAACCTGTTTGCTCATTTCTAGGCTGCCTGCTTTCAGTGATTTAATCAATTCGCTTGCCATAGGAGTGGCTTGCGGGAAGGATTAAAGCACTTGTGTACCTACTCTTGGATACGTTCAGTTCACTCCCGATGCAACAAAGTGGCGATCAATGCGTTTCTTGAAGGAGCTGATTGTCTCTGCGCTAACCACTTCTGCAGGAAGGCTGTTCCAGTGGCGAACAACTCTACTCGAGAAATAACTCCTGCCGATGTCAGTATTGCATCGCTTTGCTTGAAGTGTTTTTCCCTTGTTTCTTGTCCTCGGGTTAGTTTTGTAGCGTGAGGAGTTTGAAGTGATCAACATTGCTGAACTTGTTCGGGTACTTAAAGACTTGTATCATGTCTCCCTGCAGTCGTCTCTTTTCAAACGTGAAGAGGTTGAGGCGCTCGAGTCGCTTTTCGTAAGGAGGAGGAAAAGAAGCATGAAGACCGCACTCACGTCTTCCGCCACTCACCTTTCGTAAAGCTGGGAAAGAGGAGGAGGAGGAGGAGGAATTGGAAGAGGAAGATGGAAGAAGAAAAGGAGGAGGAATACATAGGAATACATAGGAAGAACAGACACCAGAAGACCTATCGGTCTATGGTGAGGGTGTCTGTTTACTACCGCTACTACTAGTAATCTACGTGTGGTAGGATAGGACAGAAAAGATGAGGAGGAGGAGGAGGAGGAGGAGAAGGAGAAATGAGAGCAGGAATAAAAAGAAATAGAGAAGAAAGAAAAATAAGACTGAAAAAAGATGAATAAAAAGAACCTGAAAAAAACAAAAAAACGAAAGACGAAAAAAAGAAAGAGAAGAAGAAGAAGAAAAAAGAAGAAATAGAAAGATGATCAAGAGGAAATAAGTGAGACAAATAACAGAAAGATAAAGCAAAGAAGAACAAGAACAAAATGACTTGAACAGATAGAAGATGAAGAAGAGATATAATTGAAAATAACTACTAAAAAGAGGAAGAGAGGAAAAAAAAAAGGAGGAGGAGGAGGAGGAGGAGGAGGAGGAAGAAGAAGATGGCTATGAAAACATCCTCGCTGCCTCTAAGAAGATATGTTTCTCTGCCCCGTGAGAATATTAAAGCAGGGAGGAATACTCTCTCTCTCTCTCTCTCTCTCTCTCTCTCTCTCTCTCAAGGGGAAGGGGAAGAAGCAATACCACTCTTTGGGAATATTGAAATAGAGGAGGAGGAGGAGGGGAGGGGGGGGGGGGCTCGTGGACCTCAGCTGCCCCTTCGGAATATTAAAGTCCAGGGCATAAGGCTGAGCGACGCCCCGCGGTGCCAAGTTTTGGGGTGTGAATGTGTGAGATTCAATGGGCGTGTTTGAGGGTGGAACTGGGTGGGGAGTGGATGTGTGTGTCCATGTGTGTGTGTGTGTGTGTGTGTGTGTGTTTGTTTGTGTGTGTGTGTGTGTGTGTGTGTGTGTGTGTGTGTGTGTAAGCTATAGAAAGGGTGACAGACAAGCACAGACAAACAGACAGATGGACAGACAGACAGGCAGAGAGACAGACAGATAGACAGCCAAATAAAAAAAAGAGATGGTGTCAAAAAGATACAGACAAATAGCCAGACAGTAAAATAGAAAAAAAGAAATTGAGACAAGTTTTAATAATAGATGGAGAGAAATCAATACCTAATCTCAAAATATAAATAAGGTGAATCACATTTCAAGAAAGACAAACGCTTCCACAAACATGTGCTAGGAAACCAAACAGTACACTCTTTCAACTTGATCTCTATCCTTTCACGGGGATTCAGTTCACACACACACTCACACACACACACACACACACACACACACACACACACACACACACACACACACACACACACACACACACACACACACACACACACACACCAAAAGAAAAAAAAGAAAAGGCTATCACTCGGTAACACACTTCAAACACACGTCATCCGCTTCCCTTTACGTCTGTCACTCCCAATGATTTTTTTTTTTCCATCTCCCTCAATATTTGTTTTGGAAGTTACGCAAACCTTCACAGCCGCCGGATCAATATAGAGCAAACAAGTGATACAGAATAACAACATTAACTGCAACAAAAATAATGATGGAAAGTAAAAAATAGAAGAAAAGATGAGCTGCTCCGTCACCTCAAGTCTTCCTTCGCTTCCTAGAAAGTGGCGAGGATTGAAGAAATAAATAACGAGGTAAACAACGAAAGAAAAACAAAAACTAAAAGAAGCTTACCGACGCGGCTCAGGATATCAGGTGAAGTATTTGTTGTGCTCCACTTCTGAGAGAGAGAGAGAGAGAGAGAGAGAGAGAGAGAGATGGCGAAGGTGGTGGTGGTGTAGTGAGTGGCTTTGGCATGTTTGCTTACCTTTTACTCACCTCACGTCCTTGGATGGGGGGGAGGGGGGAGGGGGAGGAGAGGGGGAAGGGGGAGGAAGGAGGGGGTAGGCGTAGATGGGGGAAGAGATGTGGAGGAGGAGGAGGAAGGGAGGAGTGAGACAAAGAATCTGTAGTTGTGGACGAGGTGAGGTGGAGAGATTGAGTGGAAGGACAGGTGGAAGGATAGAAAAGGGCAAGGTTTTAAGGGAAAGAGTGGAAGAGCAGGTGGAAGGAAAGAGGTGAAGGACGAAGTGGAGGAAGGAGGAGGAGTAAATGGAGGAAGGGAGGGAGGGAGGAGGGGAAGGAAAGTTTGACACGAGAGGAATGGAGTTTTCAAAATATGCGGAATATGAATATGTCGACTATAGAAAACGAGGAGGAGGAGGAGGAGGAGAAGAATATGAAAAAGAAGGAAAACATGCGGATGAAGATTAGGACGAAAAATATGAAAAGAAAGAAATTTATATTGAATGACAAAATAATGAATGCAAAATTGAAAAGAAAAAACTGGAAAATTATAAGAAAAATAAATATTCTAAGCTCATTCTAAGAGAGAGAGAGAGCGAGAGAGAGAGAGAGTTATTCAGGCCGTTTCCTCTTTATTAGCATTGATGAAAGACTAAAAAGTTTGTCTTTCCTCTTATTGGCACGTGACGAAAAGGTGTGTGTGTGTGTGTGTGTGTGTGTGTGTGTGTGTGTGTGTGTGTGAGAGAGAGAGAGAGAGAGAGAGAGTTGAGGCATGGATGGAGGGAATGTGTGAGGTGAGGAGGAGAGAAAGTTAGAGGAAGGAAAAGAGGAAAGTTAGTGAAGTGAGAGAGAGGGAAGTTAGGGGAAGAGGAGAGAGGAGAGGAAGTGCAAATGGGAGAAGAGAAAGAGGAGAGGAAGTATGAAGGGGAGAAAAAAAGGAGAGTGAAGGGGAGGATAAGAAGGATAAAGTGAGAGATATGGAGAGAAGAGTATGAGAGAGAGAGAGAGAGAGAGAGCTGTGGCTTGCTCTTCCTTGCCTTAAATCCGGGTTTTATAGGCTTTTAGAGTGATAAAGTGGCGATGTGTCGGTGTCAGCGAGAGAGAGAGAGAGAGAGAGAGAGAGAGAGAGAGAGCGCACCCACACTACACCACATCTTACTATATAGCTTCTCTTCCTGTCCCCTCCCTCTCCTTTTCTTCCCTTCTCCCTCCATTCCTTATCCATTCTGTTCTTCCTTCCTTCAGTCCTTCCCTTCTTCAGTTCTCTCTTTTTCTCCTGTTTTATTTTTCTTCTCTGTTTCTTTATTCCCGTTTTCATTTATTTGTTCGGTCGCTTCTCTTCCTCTCTCATTCCCCTCTTCCCATTTTTTCCCATCCCACCTACCCTCTCCCTCCTTTCCCCCTCCTTTTTTCCTCCCTTCGTTCTTCTTTCACTTTTCTACTTTTTTCCCCTCCTTACTTTCTCGCTTCTCTTCTTTTTCTTCGCATTTTCTCTCTTTCTCTCCTACCTTCCTTCCCTCCCTCCCTCCCTTCCTCCTTTCTTCTCTCCCTCCTTCCTTCCTCCTTCTCTCCAAACACTCATCCTTGATCAACCTCAAACAAGGAGGCGCTGTGATCTTCTCTCATCCATGCGAACACTGGAGGAAACTAAGGGAAGGAGGAGATAGGGAGAGAACATGAGGGAAAGTGGAGAGACCATGAAGGGAAGGAGAAGGGATTGGAGAGATAATGAGGGGAAGATGAAGGGCGTGAGAGCACATGAGGGAGAGGAGAGGAGAGAACGTAAGGTGAAAGGGAAGGAATGAAAAGAAAATGAGGAAAACTGGAAGAAGCATGAAGGGAGAATAAAGGAAAGGAAGAGAAAATGAGGGAAAATGAATGAAACGTGAAGAGGATGGTTAAAGGGCTGGAAAGAAAGTGAGGTAAACTAGAGAGAGAGAGAGAGAGAGAGAGAGAGAGAGAGAGAGAGAGAGAGAGAGAGAGAGAGAGAGAGAGAGAGACTATGAGAAGCAAGTGGAGGAACTCGAAAGAAAATGAGGAAAACCAGAGAGAGAACATGAAGTGAAGTGACAAGCGAAAATGAGGTAAACTAGAGAGAATATGAGAAGGAAGTGGAGGAACTGGAAAGAAAATGAGGGAAACGAGAAAGAACATGAGGAGAAAGTGAAGTGACAAGCGAAAATGAGGGAAACTGAAGGGAAGATGAGAAGGAAGTGGAAGAACTGGAAAGAAAATGAGGGAAACTAGAGAGAACATGAGGTGAAAGTGAAATGACAAACGAAAATGAGGGAAACTAGAGAGAACATGAGAAGCAAAAGGAGGAACTGGAAAGATAATGAGGGAAACCAGAGAGAACATGAGGGGAAAGTGAAGTGACAAGCGAAAATTAGGTAAACTAGAGAGGATATGTGAAAGAAGTAGAAGAACTGGAAAGAAAATGAGGGAAACTAAAGAGAACATGCGGAGAAAGTGAAGTGACAAGCGAAAATGAGGGAAACTGAAGGGAAGATGAGGCTTTAAGATAACATGGGAGAAGCTATTAAAGTGAAAGAAGAGGAGGGGAAAAATAAGGGGAAACTTTTCAAGGGACTAAAGAGCCCTATCAGAGAGGGAAATTCGAGGGAACCTAAACATTTCCAAGGAATATGGTGGGAAAATGTGTTCCTAGAAAGAGGAGGATGGGAAGTTTGTGCGTATGTGCGTTATCTCTCTCTCTCTCTCTCTCTCTCTCTCTCTCTCTCTCGCGCCTAAAAGCAGAGCACCTACCCTGACATACTATACCCCAAAATAAACACACACACACACACACACACACACACACACACACACACACACACACACACACACACACACACACACACATCCATCAGGGCACAGGACGAATCATCACCATCCATCAGAAACTTGACATCCACTCCACCACCGCCACCACCACCACCACCACCACCGCCTGGAATCCCTCGCTAATGCCGGTGTTCGGGGCTCAGGTGGCGCCCAAACACACGGCTCCTACCTGTGTTTACCTGGCCGCTAATGGACAGGTTAAAAGCAGAACTAATAAAATGGATGACTCCCCCATCTCCCCGCCATCACGAGGAGGAGGAGGAGTAGGAAGAGAAAGAGAAAGAGGAAGAAGAAAAAGAACGAAAGAAGGAATGAAAGAGATGAAGAATGAATAAGAAATAAGAAAATAGTGAATAGGAAAGAACAGAAAAGGATCGAGGAGGAAAAAAATGTGTGACGAAAGAAAATAAAAAGAGAAGGGGAGAGATAGAGGAGTAGGAAGAAAGACGAAAAATAGAGGTAAATGAGAAGAAAGAGGAGAGAAAAAAAGAAATAGGATTAACGAAAGAAAAGAAGGAAAAAAATGAAAGGTAGAAGGGAGGGAAAGAAACGAGGGAAAAGAGAGAGAGAGAGAGAGAGAGAGAGAATTAGTGTTTGCTACGGTTGTGTTACCTGCTTTCCTATCTGCTGTTTGTTTATTTGTTTGATTGATTGTTTGTTTGCTGTGTGTGGTGGGGGAAGGGGAAGGTGAGGCTGGAGAGATCTTGTGTGTGTGTTGATTCTCTCTCTCTCTCTCTCTCTCTCTCTCTCTCTCTCTCTCTCTCTCTCTCTCTCTCTCTCTCTCTCTCTCTCTCTCTCTCTCTCTCTCTCTCTCTCTCTCTCTCTCTCCTCTCTCTCTCTCTCTCTCTCTCTCTCTCTCTCTCTCTCTCTCTCTCTCTCTCTCTCTCTCTCTTTTCTCCCGTTTTAACATGGTTTTTTCAATATTTATTTTCCTCATCGTGTCCCTTTCATTCCTTTTCTACCTCTTTCTCCCCGACATACTCAGCCTTCCTTCTTTCTCCCTTCCTTTCCTTCCTATTCTCTCCTCAACCTCTTACTTCTCCTGCACGATGCGTATCCAGTTCTATCTTTATCCTGAACTATTTCCTACCCATTTTCCTTCTTATATTATGTACCTTTTATATATCATTCTAACTCCTTTATTTTTTTTCACTAGTAAATATTTATCCCCACCATTGCCTATCACACATTTCTCCCTGGTTTTATCCCTTTACCTATCCTTTTTACCCTTTCCTGTTCTCTCTGCACCCATTACTCATCCTTCTCTTTACCCATTCCTTCTTGCTTTTGCTTATTACGAACTCTTATCTCTTATCGTCTCATAACTTATTCATTCTTCCCTTCCTATCTGTAGCTTCTCGCTTTTCCCATCCTGAACCTTACTCATTATTCACTTATCACTAAATTCACCATCCACACATACTGAACCTTACTCATTCTTTCTAATTCCTGCTTACATACCCTCAGCTGTACCCATCTTTCCTATCATCACCTATCCTTTTCTATTCCTACATGCTCCCCATAAACCCATCCCTCAATTATATCCTATTCAACTCTCTCTTTACCATTATCTGTACCTTCGAGTATCCTTCCTATCCTCACCTATCTCCTTACACGATACCTATCCCTTTATCTTCCTATCTTCTCTAATCATTCCCTGTCTGTATCCTATTGCTCTAAACCCTTACTTACACCGCTTCCTTCCCCTCCTGCCTTACCTACCCCTCCCTTTCTCTATATGCCTCACCTACCCTCCTCCTCCCCTCTTACTCACACCCCTTTCTCGAACAAATTACTTCGGGCAGCGGATCTCGGGTGCTCAAAGCGAAGACGGTGCTGAGGCCGGAGTGAATGGGAGCGGGTTGTTTAGGGAGTATTTTAAAGGAGTATGGAGGGAAGGACACTGACGAAGGAGACCTAAGCCGGATTACGTTGTCATTGCGTCACTCCGATGTTCTTAAGAAGGATGAGAAGGAGGAGGAAGAAGAACAGGAGGAGGAGAAGTAAGATGAAGGGTAAAAGGAAGGAAGGAAGGTAGGAAAAAGAGAGTATTGTAAGTGGCTGCAGGGTTTAGTTAGAAGGTATACTTGCTTATTTTTAAAGGGATTACATTTGGTTTGTGATGCTATTT
>NW_026112003.1:0-22500 GCF_024679095.1 Eriocheir sinensis
CACACACACACACACACACACACACACACACACACACACACACACACACACACACACACACACACACACACACACACACACACACACACACACACACACACACACACACACACACACACTCACAAAAGTATTAACAGGGAAAAATGGGAGAATAAAGAAATAAAGAAAAGTCAACAAGATCATTCAACTGTGCCAGTTCCTTTCATTCCAAGTACTCCTTTGTTTTGTCATGCGTGTGTGATATTCTATACCAACAGTAATGTGGTAGTAGTAGTAGTAGTAGTGGTGAAAAAGTACTAGTAAGTAGTAGTAGTGGTAGTAACAGTACTAGTAGTAGTAGTAATAGTAGTAGTAGTAATGGTGGTAGTAGTAGTAAGTAGTACTACTAGTAGTGATAGTAGTAAGTAGTAGTACTAGTAGTAGTATTAATGTAGTAATAATGATAGTAGTAGTAATGGTAGTAGTACTAAATAGTAGTAGTAGTAAATAGTAGTACTAAAAATAGTAGTAGTAGTAAGTAATGGTACTAGTAGTAGTAATAATCGTAATAGTAGTAATGGTAGTATTAATAATAGTATTAGTATTGGTGGAGAGACAAAAAATAAGACAAAAAATATATAAATAATATTTGAACTGCAATATATCTTACTTCTCTTTATCACTCTGAAACGGTTGCTGAACCCCCAAAAGAAATTGAAACTCCCTCTTCTGACTTACATTTGTTCTTTACCATATTATTACTGTCTATTTCCATAAGGTGAAAAGGATCAGTGGAGAGCCCGCCGCCACCTTCTTTATTACCTAGAACAACCCCACACAACGGATCAACTGTCAATCATTACCAACACCAGAGCAACCGTGCCTTCACTCCGTCACCCAATTGAGACTACTCAACATATTTCTCACCTTGGGCTGAATGTAGCTTTCATCTTAACCCGGTAGCTGCAGGATCATAAACAATGAATCATAAGCAGGAAAAATGAAAAATCATCACTCACAAACCATTTCACCTTATATATATATATATATATATATATATATATATATATATATATATATATATATATATATATATATATATATATATATATATATATATATATATATATATATATATATATATATATATATATATATATATATATATATATATATATATATATATATATATATATATATATATATATATATATATATATATATATATATATATATATATATATATCATATCAAAGCATTGTAGTCGGATTGTCATCATCTATTTTGGGGGTTATATCATGGCACCATTTCAAATGGGGTGGCCCTTGGCTGCTACACGGTAAAAGCCACAAATTTAAGTAAATCGCTCTGCACACGGTAAAGCCACAAATTTGGTTGGCCCGTCGCTGCTACGTTAAGCCTGAAGTTGGCCCGTCGCTGCTACACGGTAAAGCCACCTGAAATTTGGCCCTTCGCTGCTTACACGCAGTAAAGCCACAAATGGGTGGGCCGTCGCTTGCTTTACACGAGTAAAACCACGTTTGGCCGTCGCTGCTACGGTAAAGCCTAAATTTGGCCCGTCGCTGCTGCTACACGATAAAACCACAAATTTGGCCCTTCGCTGCTACACGAAGTAAAACCACAAATTTGGCCCGTGCTACACGGTAAAAGCCACGATTCTGGTAATCGCTGCTTCACAGTAAAGAATACAAATTTGACCCTAAATCCTTTGCTACACGATAAAACCACAAATGAAATTGGCCCGTCGCTGCTACGCGGTAAAACCACTGAAATTTGGCAGCGTCCGCTGCCTACTGGGTTAATGGCGCGTAGCTTTAAAGAATGGAAACCTAACAGCAGGGGCAGGGATACTAAGATAAATATAAACCTGAATATATTGCTTAAATAAATCATTTCTCACTTGCTTTTTGGATAATTGAAAGTTAATTATATATAACAGATTGGCAGCGTCAACGTCAATAAAAAATATCCAATTCTTAGACCCACATTTATCAGTCTCAAGCGAACTCAATATACGGATTTTATTGCACTATGAAAAAAATAAAAAAAAACAATATACCAATTTGTGTGTGTTTCCTTCGTCATACATATTCAGGGAGAAAAGGCCTCCTGCTTGCGGACATTTTTCATGTTTTGTGAAAGGTAAACACCTACCACACACACACACACACACACACACACACACACACACACACACACACACACACCTCAGCCTATCACCAATTATTCTATCTCTGTCTATTTACTATCTTTCTATCATACTTGTTTTATCCTATCTTACTATTTAAAATATATTCTTCTCTCTCTCTCTCTCTCTCTCTCTCTCTCTCTCTCTCTCTCTCTCTCTCTCTCTCTCTCTCTCTCTCTCTCTCTCTCTCTCTCTCTCTCTCTCTCTCTCTCTCTCTCTCTCTCTCTCTCTCTCTCTCTCTCTCTCTCTCTCTCTACTGACCTTTATAACGATCTCTTCTCAATTTATGACGTAACAAATCAGTGGACGTAGTCTATCTTGATTTCAGAAAGCGTTTGATAAGTCCCACATCATAAATTACTTTATAAATTAAAGCAAATAGGCATTGACAGTCAAGTAAACCAATGGATCGCGAATTGGTTGGCAACAGACAACAAAGAGTTGTGAATGACGGATTTAACTCAGAGTGGGCGCCGGTCACTAGTGGCGTCCCTCGGGGCTCAGTTCTTGGCCCAGTGCTCTTCATTGTTACATCAACGGCTTGGATGTTGGACTCAATAATCGCATTAGTAGAATTTACAGACGACACAGATTGGTAACTCAGTTCTCAATGACGAAGACAGGCAAAGCCTCCAGAGGATTTGCACAAAATTTCAACTTGGTCGGATAAATGGGAGATGCCCTTTAACGTAGACAAGTGCCAGGTCCTTCAAGTTGGAACAAAAATAAGAAGTTCGATTACGAAATACGCGACGTTAAACTCACAAGTGTTCAATGCGTTAAGGACCTGGGGATTAAATCGCGTCAAACCTCAAATTCTCACATCAATGCATTAATGCCGCAAATAAAGCGAACAGAATGTTGGGCTTCATTAAAAGAAGCTTTTTATTCAAAAATAAAGATGTAATACTTCCGCTCTACAATAGTTTAGTCAGACCCCACTTGGAATATGCGGTACAGTTTTGGTCTCCCCACCATGCAAGGACATTGCTAAACTAGAAGGTGTTCAGCGTCGAGCAACAAAATGATCCCTTCCTTGCGCAACAAATCCTACGAAGAAAGGCTTTCCACCCTTAACATGTTCTCTCTTGAAACGTCTCCTCCGAGAAAACTGATCGAATGTTTTTAAAATACTTAATGGTTTCACGAATGTAGACAGATCAAATTATTTATGATCGATGACACTTTGCGAACGAGGAACAATGGCACAAAACTCAAATGTGAACAAGTAAATTCAGACTGCACAAATTTTCTTCACCAACGTTGTAGTGCGAGAATGGAATAAGCTCTCACCATCATTGGTCCAGTGTAACACGATTGACTCCTTTAGAAACAAGCTCGACCGTCACTTCCTTGAACTTAATATTAAGTAGAGTAGAGAAGCAACGTTTTGGAGCCATCTGATTAATGTAAAAACACTTAGGTTTAAGACAGACCACCTAGTCTGGACCATGGGGTCTGTGTGGTCTGATTTTCTATGTAAATTTATGTAAATCTCTCTCTCTCTCTCTCTCTCTCTCTCTCTCTCTCTCTCTCTCTCTCTCTCTCTCTCTCTCTCTCTCTCTCTCTCTCTCTCTCTCTCTCTCTCTCTCTCTCTCTCTCTCTCTCTCTCTCTCTCTCTCTCTCTCTCTCTCTCTCTCTCTCTCTCTCTCTCTCTCTCTCTCTCTCTCCTCTTGCTAATTTCTCTCTCTCTCTCTCTCTCTCTCTCTCTCTCTCTCTCTCTCTCTCTCTCTATATATCTCATTACCTATCTATATTTATTTATCTATCTGTTTATGAACAACAAAAATGGCAATGGTTAGTGCACCCACAACACAAGATTTGGCAACACTTTTCCAGGAACACAATAGCAACAACAACACGCTGGAACACACTAACAATCCAATACAAACTTGCAACACTCTTACCACGAACTCATTACTAACACCAAGAGCCTCATAACACTCCTACCTTTCAGATCATTACCATTACACCAGCTCTCAACACAATTCTGCAACACCCTTCCCCTCATTATTAATCGTAACAATCTTGCAACACTAACACTCAGATCATTACCCACAACCCTACACTCTACAACACTCTCATCATGAACCCTCAACACTAATAAGCTCGTAACACTCTTACCCTTCTGGCCTTTATCATCAGTTCGCAAGGATGTTTTATTTATTAATTTTGGTTCCTTTACTGTAAAAAATAATGCAACGACCTTATCCCATTAATCCCAACACATCTTGCAACACTAATCCTCCACCATCAACACAATCATCATCATCAGCCAACACAACACCCTTACTAAATTAGAACCAATAATCCTGCAACACTCGTACCTTCAGAACATCAACATCAAGTTCTAAACACAACACTGCGTCATCTTATCCCATTAACGCCAACATCTCATAACACTCTTAACCTAATATCATCAACATCATCATCATCATCAGCCCTGCACGACACCTCTTACCTTCTCATTAATTCCTCCTTAACGCTGCTCTGTAATAGTAATGTTACCGAGAGGAAATGAAAAAAATATACATACACACACACGTCCTTTGAAGTCAACTCTAAATTTAATTTCTGGGTTCACCCATAGTTAGAAACAGACTACGTTGCGTGTGACATTCATACTTCATCAACAGAGCTAAAAGAGCACCTGATATTTTTTTACTGCTTCAGGAAGTCACAGGACAGCTTTGATCATCTTACGACAGTAACTGGTCCACGTATAACACGGCAGGACACCAGCACGAGGAAGTGTGTGCCAGTAGAAGAAGACTTGCGGCAATCTTAATGTAAGGCTGAACATGCAGAATATAAACTCACATTAGATGTACGTAATTTATTGACATAATTCAGCAGTCTTTGCGGTTACATAACATTTCCACTTTCTACTTCCGGGTAAATAAAACTACCACATGCATTTCAGTAGTTAATCCACACCAGAATCTATTAATATACAAAGTTGTGAAGCGAAATGAAACAGTACTCAAGTCCCCAGTCTCACAACATACGCTAACCACTCAGCCACCGCCTCCCAAGCAAGACCTAGCAGACACGAAACAATACTCAGATTTGGTCTAACTACTATTTCTACTACTACTGCTACTACTACTACTACTACTACTACTACTGTTACTACTACTACTACTACTACTACTGCTACTGTTACTACTACTACTACTACTGCTACTGCTACTACTGTTACTACTACTACTACTACTACAATAATGAGAGAGAGAGGAAGCAATAAGGATAAGAGGCAAACGGATGCTGCCCGAAACCATCCCAAGGTCATTCTTAGGATGATCTGTCACGTTCCTTCGGCCCTTCGTTCAGCCATCCGGATCCGACAAACTCCGTGATCAGCGCCTTCACGGTAGTTTCGATTAACAATATTCTCGTCTGGTGGTTGAAGAGTCAAGTCTTGCTCCAACCCCCTCGCCTCAGCAGGGCTGGGGAGCGTCAGGGGCCCAAGGTCTCCTGGCGAGCTCAGAGCCCAGGGGTCCCAGCATGCAGAGCGCCTCAGCTCCCCAGGGCGTTCACGGCAGTGCTGGAGATCCCGAGGTCCAGGGGCGAGGTGGTGCCAGCAAGATAGTACTCTTAATAACCAGATGACCTGATAACAACACGTTCATTACACGTTGTAAGGAAGGTATACTGAAGCCAATCGTGTCATCTCTACAAAAACAACAGAAAACAGGTGAAAAGACAAAATCTAGGCTGGGTTCACACGAGACATGGTCAGTGGCCACAAAAAGTAGCCACAAAAATGGTCCCCGAAAAATGGTAAGTAGTGCACCCTGAACAGTGTACACGAGCCACTCGGTGGCAACCACCAATGAGGTCAGTACGTGGGGTTATGGATCTCGTAGAAGTAGCAGCTGTCTGTGCTCTCTTGGCAAAAAGCGCAGAAGAAAGTACTGGGTTCACCCATAGTTAGGAAATAAAAGATTACTGCGTGTTGCATTCCACATCATTTACAGAGCTAAAAGAGCACCCTGATAATTTTTTCACTGCTTCAGGAAGTCACAGGAAAGATTTGATCATCTTCTGAAAGTAACTGGTCCACGTAAAACACGGCAGTACACAAAAACGAGTAAGTGTGTGCCAGTAGAAGATTGACTTGCGGTAATCTTAATGTAAGGCTGAACATGCAGAATATAAAATCACATTAGATGTAATTGTTTTACCTAATTCAGCAGTCTTTGTGGTTACATAACATTTCCACTTTCTACTTCCGGGTAAATAAAACTACCACATTCAGTAGTTAATCCACACCAGAATCTATTAATATGTAAAACTGTGAAACGAAATGAAACCTTAATTCTGTAAGCATGTAAGAGCTTATTCATCATGTCCTGAACACGTTATGCGTGAAGGTTATACTTATACATTATTGTGACAGTTAAAATTCAAAAAGGTCAGTGTCAAGACAGAGGGAAAGCGGCGGGTGGCAGGGTGGTGGCCACCGATAGTGGCTCGTGTGCTCGCTGCCATTTGAAACAACGGTATCTATCGCCGGCCACAGTGGCGTGGTCGGAAAAATGGCTCCGCCCGCCACAACTCGCCACTGTTTTGTGGCGACCACAAAAAAGTGGACCGTGTGCATGCACCCATAGAGATGTTGAGTGTATAGGAGCTGCCTTGTATAGGCCAACCGGCCTCTTGCAGACTCTTTACGTTCTTATGTTCTTATGTTCTGTTTTGATCATTATTTTGTGGCGGCCACTGACCACTAAAAAGTGGCTCGTGTGAATCCAGCCTAAGGCTCTTCGTCTCATCACCTCTCCTCCTCTTACTGATAGTCTTCTATCTCTTAAATTCCGCCGCCATGTTGCTTCTCTTTCTATCTTCCATCGTTATTTTCACGCTGACTGCTCTTCTGAACTTGCTAACTGCATGCCTCCCCCTTCCCACGGTCACTGCACACCACTCTCTACTAAAGCTCATCCCTTTACTGTCCACATCCCTTACACTGAGTTCATCAGCATCTACACTCTTTCATCCCTCACGCGGGTAAACTCTGGAACAATCTTCCTTCATCTGTATTTCCTCCTGCCTACGACTTGAACTCTTTCAAGAGGGAGGGTCTCAGGACACCTCTCCTCCCAGTTGACCCCTCTTTCGGCCACTTCTTTGGATTCTTTTTAGGAGCAGCGAGTAGCGGGCTTTTTTATTATTGTTTCCTTTTTTTGTGCCCTTGAGCTGTCTCCTTTGTTCTAAAAAAAAAGTATGTGATTATTTTCAAGGGCTCCTAAAATCAGCCGCTGAAATGCCTCTTGTTAGCATATGGTCGGCGTGAGGTATGATTGATCGAGTCTTCTTTGTGGCCTTTCTCCAGAGGTCAGTAGCCCGAGAGATGATTCTGGAGGTGATTTTTTTTTTTTTTTACGGCAAGGGAGACAGCAAGGGATCGAAAAAAAAGAGCAAGAAAAAAGGCCGTGTTACATGTTATATTTCGATAAGTTTACAGGTCTGTACAAGGTAAATGAATATCGTAATTTATCTGGGAAACGTTGGCCTAAATATTACTGCCTCGGTGACAGACTAAACACCAGGGTGACAAGTTAGTGCAGTGTGCAATACGGCTTTCATTGGTTGGCTTGATCAGTGTCGTGAACATTTGGGTCTGTGGTGTCTTATTACCTTGACTGTCCACTAGTTTAACGAATACTGCTTTCCTTCTTAAAAATATAAACAGTACAATAAACACATACTGCAGACTAATGTATTTGTTACGATATCAGCCTTACATTACTACGGATGAAACAACAGTGAAGTTAAATGTAAGTAAAAAAAATAATGTGCTGTAGGCAAGAGCACACGTCACCTCCACGTTCATCCCCGTCACTAGAGCCTCTGAGTCTGCGATGGACGTGAATTCTATTACCCTGTAGACACTAGCATGAAAGACCATATTTTTAAACCTTTCAAGGCCCAAGAACACATCTTTGACAACGCTTTCATAGGTGGTTTGGGTATTTCCAGGAGTAGCTCTTTGACCTTGGTGGTAGTCTGACAAAGCTTATGTACCATGGACGTGAAAAAACACTAATCAGAACGCTATTAATGTTCTTTCCGGTCTTTGGAAATAGCTGATGTGAGAGGCGGGAGCGTCTGAAAATACCGACCTCAGCGTTAAGGAGGGCGCGAGCCTGTCCGGCACGCAGCTCTTGAAGCAGTGCAGCAGGCGGAGTAATCGAAGACCGGAAGTGTGGACCGCGGGGTGGGAAGGCTGTGAGAACGGCGGTGAACGACAAGCAAGGACCCTCGCCTGCACAAAGCCCGGAATACACACACACACACACACACACACACACACACACACAGAGAACAAAAATACCCATTAAATAACAATTCTGGGAGATGGGGGAGATGTCCTCGTGCATGGGTGGGACCGGAGGGCAGGAGGAGGAGGAGGAGGAGGAGGAGACAGTATCGACGGTCAGCCACCCAAACAACATGAATTGCAGCCACAGATCACAAGCCCCAGTCGTGCCTCTCCTGCCGAGGTCTCAGCTGCAGCCAGGTCACCAGGGACAAGGTGCCCAGCAGCCTGACACACACACACACACACACACACACACACACACACACACATACACACACACCACTTCAGGACACACAAATCACCTCGTTTGTTTTTGCTTTATTGTTGTGGCGATAACTAAAGTCTAAAGAGCTTTTCACTGTTTGTAGTGCTCAGTAAAGTCTAAGAGGTTTTCAGGACATTGTATGAATTCGAGGTTTACGTCTAACTCGCAGAGAAAGCTATTTTAATATTGCATGACTTATAGATAGACGATGATTGATACAGTGAATGTGTCTCAATCTGTGTTTATCTGTTTTTAGCAGTGTTTTCATAATTGTAAGTCAACAGTCGCTGCCAACCTTAGTCCCACCAGTGCCACAGCCACAACTAACGTAACTGTCACAAACTGTTTCAGCTAATCAGTTTCAGTACACTCAGTTCCCACGCATATAAAGTATCGTGGCTCCACCTGTGAACACTAACCACACTACTCGGCTGTTATTCCGTGTCGGCGTTGACCAGTAAATACCCCAGAGCTAGACAGGAACACGCGGCTCCCCTCAGCCTAACACAGCTTTGGACACATTAAGTCATTCCTAACGTCCTATCATTGTTACCATCATCACTAGGTCAAATCGATACCACAACCAAGTAACCTGTAGCCACCACAAACTATCAGCAAACCAGTTAAGGTACAATGATTTCCGACACATATACAATACAGTATCTCCACCTTAAAACACTTATCAGCTATTCCGTGTACACCAGAGAAAGGAATGGCTCACGAAATAACTATTCCGTGTAGTAGGCGTTGACCAGTAAATACCGCGATAGTTATACAGGAACCAGAGTCTCCCTTCAGCCTAACACAGCTTTGGATACATTAAGTCCTTCGTGGCGTCTCTTTCAGCGTAACGAGGCGGCCGCAGCGCCACCCACGGCAGGAGACAATGAAGCGGCGCGTGCCCTCATATACCCTGCTCCGATCACAACAGCCCCGGAGAATCAAGCACCTCCCGCTATGTTGACAGATGAGTCGGTAAAGCGCTGCGCTGCCAAGCTTCACGGCCTGACAGGCGGCGGTTCGAGCCCGCTCAGTACGGGATTTTTCCGCTGACTAGGGTGGTTACTGTCCCCCTTGAGCAAGGGAGATGGAATGTGTGGTGTGTGAGGTCTGGCAGTACCCAGAAATCGACTAATGACCCTTGCAGTTGCTCTAATTTGGAGGGTACTTGCTGGCGATTGCGAGTCCAACTCGTGATCAGGCCTTGGTGGTGAAAACACACACACACACACACACACAAACACAAAAAATCAAATACATACAGCACATTAATTCATGCATCGTTTAAATTAAAACAAGGACCACTACCCTGGAATCATAAGCAATTGTAAAATAAACGGGTGCCATTGAGATTCACGTCCAAACAGTGCACACACGTAACACCTGCGGACACTGGAGGCGCCGCGCACGCCGTCTTGCCAGAGGTTTTCAGTGACGTCGCCTTTATTCCTTTTTTTTTGAAGGACTGAGTAGAGTACAAGAGGTTTAATTAGGCGTTCCCATTCGCACAGTTAGCACTGAATGAATTCTGGGTGTTCAAGAGGAAAGTATCGAGACACCTCT
This sequence comes from Eriocheir sinensis, assembly GCF_024679095.1. Classification (NCBI taxonomy): domain Eukaryota; kingdom Metazoa; phylum Arthropoda; class Malacostraca; order Decapoda; family Varunidae; genus Eriocheir; species Eriocheir sinensis. The sequence goes on from NW_026112003.1 coordinate 10,345, forward strand.
ATACCCTAAATTGACCTCTCTTTTGTCCACTCGTCTATACTCTCTCTTACAGAGGCAGTGATTGGAGGACTTTTTTTCTCAGTTATTTTTTTGCCCTAGAGCTATTTCCTTTACTGTGAAATAAAAAAGGTGATTGCAGCTGAGAACACTAACCACACTACTAGGCTGCCCTGAACATCCCTTGCCCTGTACGTAACATCACTGATTCGGTTAAGACTGTTTATCCGTTTACTGAGAACATAGCACATCACCGATAAAAGGCGATCTTAGGAAAGGCTTCGTGACTGACGAAGGGACTGAAACCATATTATTAAACATTTCGTCGCTTAAGCACACACATCTGACAAGGCTTTCGTAGGAGTTGTGGGCCTTTCCAGGAGTACTTATTTGGCCGTGGTGGTAGTTTGATCCTTCTTATGTACCATGAACCTAAAGCAACACGCATTAGAAACCAACTGACTACTTTTGGCATTTAGAAATAGTTGACGTGTGAGTCGGTGGCGTCTAAGAATACCGACCTGGCAGCCTTGGGACACTGATTGGTATTTATACACGCTTCGACCTCTCACATCAACTATTTCCAAAACCAGAAAGGAGATTAATCAGGTTTTCATGAGTTTTTCACGTTCACGGTACAGCAAATGGGTCGAACTACCACTAAGGTCGTAAAGTACCCGTGAAATGCCCAAAACTCCTTCGTGTCAAACATGTGACTTGGACGCCGAAATATTGAAATACCAGCTTTAAACCATCCCAGACCTTCCTGCGCCACCTGTTGTCGGCCGCCTCCCGCTAGCCGGCGTTAGCGTCTCCCGATGGCCTGTTTTTCCTCGTTAAGGCTTCTTGCTATCTGAACGGCCGTGAGTTTAATCAGCGAAGGATAAAAGCACCCTGCATTCTTTTCCTACAAGGTCTTTGCTAACGTAACTACCGCCGGGGTGATGTAAAAATTAATGAATTCTGGCGTGGAGGGCGTCGTTTAGGCCACTCCTTTGACCCAGGCATTCCTGATGAGGCGACAGCACGCTCCCTCAGGCCGCAAGCATCAGTCAGGGCCATTGGCTGCGGCAGGAGGAGGCAAGGCGGACTGTTAAGGTGAGGCGCCTCGTATTGCCAGGCGCGACCGTCCCCACCAGCGCCGCCACATATCCTGCACCGCGTACTGTCTGGCGTGTGTGTGTGTGTGTGTAATACTAATTATAATAATAATAATAATAAAAATAATAATAATATAACGTTGAAAACTTAAACAGCTGCGTCCATTCAGTGATGAGGAGGATGACAACAGCTGGTGGCGGCACAACCTACACTGTCCTTCAGGAAAAGAAATATGAAGTTAAGAGACAAGAATCAAGGTAGTAAGTCAGATTACTATTAACAACCTAAACAGCTGCGTCCATTCAGTGATGAGGAGGATGACAACAGCTGGTGGCAGCAAGCAGGGCCTCACACATACCTAACAACGTGCCTCGGATAGAGAACGCTATACGCTCCTTCACACCCGATGCGAGGGAAAGGAAGATATCGCTTGTGTTTACAGCTTATGAGAGCTGTCTTACATTTTACAGCAAAGGAAATAGCTCAAGGAAAAAAAGGCCCGCAAATCACTGCTCGCATAAAAGAGTTAAGACGAGAGGCCAAAGAGATGTCAATTTCAGGAGGAAGGATGTCCTGATACTCTCCTCTTGAATGGTCCATAGACCACTAACTTTTGAAATATATCCCTTTGTCGTTAATCCCATATTCGACGCTAGAGAAAGGAAGATATCACTGGTATTTATAGTTTACGGGAGCTGTTTTTTATAGGCCGACCTACTTCTGTAATGTATCCCTTTGTTCTTAGTCCCGTATTCTCAGACGCTTTCGGCTCTCGTAACTACTATTTCCAAGGTCAAAAAGGTGATTAGTCAGGTTCTCATGAGTGTTTTTCTTGTATCGGAGACTGTCTTCTGTAATGTATCCTTGTTCTTAGTCTCGTATTCTCAGACGCTTTCGGCTCCAAAAACAACTACTTCCCAAGGCCACAAAGTAGATACGTAAATCGGGTTCTTATGAGTGTTTTCCCCGTTCATGGTGCAGAGGCCTTGTCAAATTATCACTAAGCTCATAAAACTGTACATGGAAATATTAACACAACCTCTACGAAAGCCTTAACTAATGTGGATATGTAAGCCCCGAAAGGTTTTAGTATATGAGACTTATATTAACGCACACACACACACACACACACAAGAAGAGGCTGCTGATCGGAGGGCGTCTTTCGTACCTTTGTGTCGGTTCTTAGTATTACGAAGCAAGCAAAGATAAGTCAGTGGACGTCTGCTTTCCTTCCCACAGTGTCCCGCAGCAAGGCATCACACCTACCTACACCCGCATCGACTGGTTACCGAGAGCTTGGGAACAATAAGACCTGATTCCACGGTGAGAGAAAGAGAGGGATGACGACACAGTGAGAGAATGATGACACCACAGGGAAAGAGAGGACACCAGAGAAAGGGGAATGACAACACAGGGAGAGATGGAACAACAGAAAGAGATGAAACCAGAGGAAGAATTATATGACATCACAAAGAGATTTAACACAACAGAGAAAGATGTGACGCCACAGAGAAAGAGGACACCAGAGCAAGGGAATGACAACACAGGAGAGATGGAACAACAGAGAAAAAGATGAAACCAGAGAAAGAATTATATAACATCACAGACATTTAACACTACAGAGAAAGATATGACGCCACAGAGACAGTGATGACAGCACAGAGAAGGAGGTGAAACAACAGAGAAAAAGGGAGATGACACCACAGGGGAAGGAAAATATGACACCACATAGAAAGAGATAAATGAGAGTGAAAGAGAGAATGAGAGAGAGACCATTACAATACACAAGATCATCAATACAACACACTCGCCAATCAGTAAAGCAAAACAAATGAACGTGATGAAGAAAACGAACGAAAAGCAAGACACGAGGAGCTGCAGGGACACACTAAGGCCAGGAGAGGTCATAATGTAGAGGTTCAAAAGAAAATAGAGTGGAAGAAAGGGGACGAAGAGATAAAAAGCATGAAAAAACATGACGTGAGGAGCTGCAGGAACACACTAATGCCGGGAGAGGTGCGCCCAATGTAGAGGTTCAAGATAAAGAGATGGAAGAAAGGGGACGCAGAGATGAGAGAAATAGTGAAAAAACAAGATAAGAGGAGCTACAGGAACACACTAATGCCTTGGAAGGAGTTGGATATGTTGGGGAGGAGAAGAGGAACGAGATGCAAAGAGACGGATAGAAAAACCGCGTGAAAAGAAAGCCACGAAGCGCTGCCAGGAACATACTAAGATCGTAGAAACGGGTTGGATAAGGGAGATGGAAAGGAAGGATACTTGGGCAGTGGTAGGGGGTAAGATAAGGGAGGTGGTAGGGAGGAGATGCAGGGACGGAAGACAACCGCGTGAAAACAAAGCCACGAGGAGCTGCCGGGAACATACCAAGATCGTAAAGAGGTTGGATAAAGGAGCTGGAAAGGAAGGGGATACTTAGGCAGTGGTAGGGGGTAAGATAAGGGAGGTGGAAGGGCGGGAGATGCAGGGACAGAGGACAACCGCGTTGAAATACAAAGACGCGAGGGCTGCCAGGAACGCACTAAGGCCGTGGAAGGTGCGCCCACATTGGAGGTTCAGGAAAACAGAGCAAACTTGATAACAGGAGCAGAACTTCATCAAACAAAGACCATGAAAACTGCGATGCCGGGGGCAGCAAAGGCAGCCGTGAAATTAAAAGTGCGGAAACTAGGGAGGAGAGTTTTGCATGCGTGCGGCGTTGATGTGTCCTGCAGGAGGTCGCTGGGAACACACGGACGGACGCGGCAAAAATAATACCTATATAAAACATTTTCCAGAGAAGGTCATTACGTCAGGATCAAGAGAAGATGAGACAGCCGGTAAGAATTAGAGGACGAACACGTGAGAAATGATGAGGATGAGGACGATGTGGCCCGCGTGAAGGTTAAGGAAAAAAAACGTACGCTGACCAAATATTGCGTTATAGCGGGGCACCAATATTGCAACACAGAGTTAAGTTCGTCACCCGCACAGACCAGCGAGGCAAAGGCAAAGTTGGGGCACACGATACAGCTGCGCGTGGCCTCAGTGCTTATCTTTTTTTTTTAAGTTCCGCCTATGGCTGGGGTAGGCTTTTTTTATGGGGCCTGGTGATCGGCCGCAGCCCGTTGTGGCGCAGGCAAGTGTTTATAGTGGCGTCATCTTGATTGGCTCATGCTGTCCCGGAGCTCATCTTTGATCCTCTTTTAGAAAGAGAATCTAGACTCAGGGTTGAGAGCTGGCCTTCAGGACAGCATGTGGTGATCTTCAGCCACTCGGCGGTGACTGAAAAATTGCCAGTTTGCTTGTGGCGGCGGGCGGGACGCGAGCCTGCATTCTCAGGATGCCGCGCCCCACGCTGACCACTCAGCCACCGCTCCCAGCGTGATAAATAAACACACCCACTTTATTGTTGTTGTTTTTTCTTCAGGAACATCAGCCATCAGCGTATTAACAACAACCTTTTCCTTATAGCGGAGAGAGAGAGAGAGAGAGAGATTAAACCTTCACCTTACCTTAGTCTTCCGTTTCCATCTCCATTTCTCTTACCTGCAAAAAAGAGAAAAATAAATTAATAAACAGTAAAGAAAATCACGTAAATAGATAGATACTCGTAGATAGATTGATAGATACAGACAAAGAGACACAAACAGGTAGATAGACAGACAGATAGAAATACAGACAAACAGACAGAGACAAAAAAAAACAGACATAGAAGGACAAAATCAAACATACAGTAAAAATAAACAAAAAAAGCAGAAAAAAACAGACATGGTTACACTCAGACACACACACACACACACACACACACACACACACACACACACACGAATGGAACTAAGTATGATATGTATGTACGTATGTATGTATGAATGTATGTATGTATGTATGTATGAATGTATGTATGCATGAATGTATGTATGTATCAAGCAGGCAGGCAGGCAAGCACGGTAACCCTATATGAGATTAGGAAGGTAAGGAGGCAAGGAGACGAGGAGGGCGAGGGGGAAAGTTATGGCGCTGAGAGGGGCGGGTTGTGAGGACACGCGATTATAGGCAAGAAGGCTGCTGGGGAAAGGAAACCACGAGGAGGAGGAGGAGGAGGAGGAGGGTGCTGGAGGGATGAAAAGGGGACATGTTGGGGTGATGGGGAGAGGAAAGGAGAGTTGACTAACGAGTGCTGACAAGAGTTGTGATAGAGGAAGAAAGTGCTGAGAAGAGGAAGGAGTGTTGGTGCTGAGGAGAGGAAGGTACTGTAGTGCTGACAGTGGAAGAAATAGTGTAGTGGTGCTGATGGGGAGAGGAGGAATGCTGATAGAGGAGTGCTGACTAACAAGTAATGAAAGTTAGTGCTGAGAAGAAGGAATGTTAGTGCTAAGGAGAGGAAGGTACTGTAGTGCTGACAGTGGAAGAAATAGTGTAGTGGTGCTGATGGGGAGATGAAAGGAATGCTGATAGAGTGCTGAGAAGAGGAAAGAGTACTAGTGCTGAGAAGAGGAATGAATGTTACTACTAAGAAGAGGAAGGCAGTGCTGGCAAAGGGAATGTTCACAGAAGAGTGCTGACAAAAAGAGGAATGCTGTACTGATGGTGATGGGAAGAGGAGGAAAGTGCTGACAAAGGAGTGCTGACAGAGGAAGGAATGTTGGAGTGCTGACAGAGGAAGGAATGTTGGAGTGCTGACAGAGGAAGGTTTATTGGCGTGATGGGGAGAGGAAGAAGGGAGTGCTGGCAGGGAAATACTGACATGTGTGCTGAGAAAGGAGGAATGAAATAAGTGCTAACAGAGGACTACTGATATAGGAGTGCTGATAGAGGCAGGGAGTGCTGATAGGGTAGTGCTGACAGAATGTTGGACAGGGAAGAGGTGGCAGAGGAAGGGGAAGGAGAGTGTTAACCGGATAGTGCTGGAAGAGAAGTGCTAACAGGGGAATGCTAACAACGGTAGTACTGGTAAAGGAGTGCTGAGAGAGGAAGGGAGTGCTGAAGGGGAAGTACTGACAGGTGGAGTGCTGATAGAGAAAGGAACATGTGCTGAGAGGGAGTGCTGAAGCGTAACGATATAGGAGACTGACAAGGGGAGTGCTGACAGGGTTGTGCTGATGGAGGGTTCGACAAAGCAGGTGAAGGAGGGAGGGAAGGGATGGCAGGTGCAGGGAAGAGGAATTGGAGGCAAGGGAAGGGAAGGGAAGGCAAGGCAAGGGAAGGGAAGGGAGGGGAAGGGATGGCAGGTGCAGGGAAGGGAATTGAAGGCAAGGGAAGGGAAGGGAAGGGAAGGCAAGGGAAGGGAAGGGAAGGGAAGGGAAGGGAAGGCAAGGCAAGGGAAGGGAAGGGGATGCAGGCAGTGTAGGCTGTCCCCGGAAGTGTCGGGTCAGGCAGGAGACGCCCCGCCTCGCTCCCTTGACTCACCGTCCACCACACATCCGCCCTACAGGACGAGCCCCTGCTGGTGCTGGTGGTGGTGGTGGTGAGGGGAAGGGAGAGACTGTAGTGGTGTTGGTGGTGGTGATATGGTGATTCTGATGATCGTAAACAAGAAGGAAAAAGATGAAGAAAAAGAATGAGGAAGAATAAGAATAAGAATAATAAGAAGAGAAAGACGAAGACGACTAAGAAGAATAAGAAAAAGTAAAAAAAGAAGAACAACAACAACCACGAGAACAAGAACAATGATAATAACGAAGAACAAGAAAAGAACAAAAAGAAAAATAATATCAAGAACAAAAAGAATGTGATGACAAACAAGATGATAATAATGACGATGGTGTATGTGTATAAATGTGTGTGTGTGTGTGTGTGTGTGTGTGTGTGTGTGTGTGTGTGTGTGTGTGTGTGTGTTTGCTGCGTGTCCAGAGCCACGAGCCAACGCGTGTTAAACCTGTGACGTACTGGCCGAGTCTATATGATTAAGTACACGTAAACTCATGTCTGTACTGTTATCATGCACACACACACACACACACATACACAGAGAGAGAGAGAGAGAGAGAGAGAGTAATCATAATAGAAAAACAAAATGATCAAGAATAGACGCAAACTTGAAAACACACACACACACACACACACACACACACACACACACACACACACACACAAACAAACAAACACGTATAAAAAGAGGCTAATCAGTAAGAGTGAGGAGGAGGAGGAGGAGGAGGAAGAAGAAGAAGAAGAAGAAGAAGAAGAAGAAGAAGAAGAAGAAGAAGAAGAAGAAGAAGAAGAAGAAGAAGATGAGGAGAAGAAAATGAAGAGTAGGAGGAGGAGGAGGAGCAGCACAGCCCTTACTGGCAAGCATTTCCTGGATTGGCTTCGTGTCGTTTCCATAACACACAACAACACCGCCATAGAGCCTCCCAGCGGCGACTCACTACAGGAAGACCAAACTACAACAAGGGCTATAAAACTACCTGTGGAAATGCCTCAAACTCCTACGAAAGCCTTATCAAATATGTGTGTTTGGGCGACGTAATGTTTAATAATATGACCCTTTAGACGCATTTTAAGGGGTTTAACACGCCGTGGGTATATTCCTGTCCCTACTACCAATACTACTGCTCCTCCTCCTACTACTACTAAATAAGGTGAATAATAAGGTGCCCGTTATGACAGGAAGGCAGGAAGGAGGAGTGTTATCCTAGGTAGAGGACACACAGACATTGGTTTACTAACAGGGATGTGGATGAGTGGAATAAACTTAGCAGTCATGTAGTGAGTGCCAATACAATTGTCACATTCAAAAATAGATTAGATAAATTCATGGACAGCAGTATTAGGTGGGGTTAGATACACAGGAGCTTAGGTTCAAAGGAGCTACCTTGTACAGGCCTACCGGCCTCTTGCGAACTCCTACGTTCTTATGTTCTTATGTTCTGTTGCAGGGTCGAGCACGCCAAGGAAATAAGAACATAGAAATACTATAAGGAATCTGCAAGAGGCCGATGGACCAATACAAGGCAGCTCCTGTGATCCTAACCTCACCTAACCTCACTATCCATGAATTTATCTAACCTCTTGAATGTATCCATCAAACTGGCACTCACAACATGACTGCCAAACCTGTTCCACTCATCCACCACTCTACAAGTACACCAATTCCTGCCTGTGTCATTGCTGAATGTGGATACATCTAACTTATACGTAAAAGGTCTCCTTCTTTACTCTTTTACAGGATCGACGTTTGGCGGGCTTTTGTTTTTCTCTATTTACTATTTGCTGTGTTATGTTATGTCCGTTAGCAGTGTTATGTCTTTCTCTGACTTTTTTTCATTTCTGTGCTTTAATTCGTTCACAATTTCCCTCGTCTTAACTCTTGCCTCCATGCTCAAATTTTCCCTTATATATGTTTCTTTATACTGATATATGCCTTTTAGTATTCCACTTCGACTTATGATCATCTCAGCTTCCATTTGTGACATTAACTAAAAGAAGGTCCCAAAAACCATTCCTGCATCAGTTGACGAGCCTTCACTACATAACTGTGCACTCCTACGGTCTGGCCCCTTCCCCCGCCTGTACCCACTCCATGAATCCACTTCCCATTCTTGCAATACTCCTGATGAAAAAATAACATCACCACCGCCAGCACTTGGAACCCGACAATATGGACGAAAAAGAATGTGTGTATGTGTGTGTGTGTGTGTGTGTGTGTGTGTGTGTGTGTGTGTGTGTGTGTGTGTGTGTGTGTGTGTGTGTGTGTGTGTGTGTGTGTGTGTTATAGTGCATATATATATATGTATAGAAACACAAAACTAACTCTCTCTCTCTCTCTCTCTCTCTCTCTCTCTCTCTCTCTCTCTCTCTCTCTCTCTCTCTCTCTCTCTCTCTCTCTCTCTCTCTCTCTCTCTCTCTCTCTCTCTCTCTCTCTCTCTCTCTCTCTCTCTCTCTCTCTCTCTCTCTCTCTCTCTCTCTCTCTCTCTCTCTCTCTCTCTCTCTCTCTCTCTCTCTCTCTCTCTCTCTCTCTCTCTCTCTCTCTCTCTCTCTCGCAGGCAACATCCATTTGTGACAATCTGGCCCTGTTCCTCTTGTTCTTCAGAGGGACACACACACACACACACACACACACACACACACACACACACACACACACACACACACACACACACCATCCCGCTCTCCTTCTCACCCTGCCTCAACCGTCGCAGTCATCGTCCCTTCAAATTAACCAGTCCGCCTTTCACCCATCGCCTCACCCATTCGGCCTTCAGTGATCCGCTTGAGAGGGTTAGCCAGGTCACGGCGGCGCCCTCACACGGCTGCCTCTCACTTGCCTCTCAAAGCGCTCACCACCTAGAGTCCTAGACCATAATCATTTTTTTGTCCTCTTTTTGTGTGGGAGGGGGGGGGGGGGATTTCTTGCTGGGTTTTCCTTTCCTCTTTACTTTATGCCTCTCTCTCTATCTCTCTCTCTCTATCTCTCTCTCTCTCTCTCTCTCTCTCTCTCTCTCTCTCTCTCTCTCTCTCTCTCTCTCTCTCTCTCTCTCTCTCTCTCTCTCTCTCTCTCTCTCTCTCTCTCTCTCTCTCTCTCTCTCTCTCTCTCTCTCTCTCTCTCTCTCTCTCATATAGTGGTAGTAGTGGTAGTAGTGGTAGTAGTAGTGGTAGTAGTAGTAGTAGCAGTAGTAGTAGTAGTAGTAGTGGTAGTAGTAGTAGCAGGAGTAGGAGGAGGAGGAGGAGGAGGTAGGAATAATACCAGCAACAATATTGATAGAAGGAAAACTAACAAAAACAACAACAACAACGGCAACAGAGAACAAGAGAAAAATATTAAGCAAAACAACAGCAAAACAACAAGTGAAGCAGAAGCAATAACAACAACAACAACAGCAGCAGCAGCAGTAAAGTAAAACAGAATTCGTGGTATCGGCGGCGGCGGCGGAGGAGGAGGAGGAGGAGGAGGAGGAGGAGGAAAGGGTAAGAGGAGGGAGAAAGAGGAGCAGGTGCAGAAGGGAGGAGAAGGCGCAGAAGGGAGGGAGAGGGAGGATGGGAGGAAGAGGGGGATCGCAGGTGTGTGAGTAGTTTGTCTAGATTAGCAAGACCTCATAAAACACAACCTATTTATTACGTATCAACCATAATAGTTTTCCTGATATAACACACACAACTTATTTATTACGTATCAACCATAATAGTTTTCCTGATATACAACACACAACTTATTTATTACGTATCAACCATAATAGTTTTCCTGATATAACACACACAACTTATTTATTACGTATCAACCATAATAGTTTTCCTGATATAACACACACAACCTATTTATTACGTATCAACCATAATTGTTTTCCTGATACACACACACACACACACACACACACACACACACACACACACACACACACACACACACACACACACACACACCTTATTTATTTCGTTTCAGCAGTAATAATTTTCCCGATAACACACAAACAACTTCTTTATTCCGCATCAACAATAATTATTTTCCTGACAACACGACACATAACTTCTTTGTTAAAAATCAGCCATAATTTCTGAACACACACACACACACACACACACACACACACACACACACACACACACACACACACACACACGGTCTTTACTCCGCATCAACCATAACTTTTTTTCCCCTTTGACACGTAAATCCTGGGTGCTAAATTTCTCGTATATTCTTTTTCTGTGTGTGTTTGTTTGCTTTTCATCTTAATTAACTCTTTAGCCTTTTTAATCTTGCATCTCTTAATTATTTTTCTATCTTTTTTGTATTTATTTATCTTTATTTTTTCATCTTTTTTAATTTTTCTCTTTTCTCTTTATCTTTTATATTATTTCTTAATTTTCACATTTTATTGTTTTTATCATTTTTATTCTTTATCTTATCTTTTTGTCTTATCGTTTTTATATTCTTATCTATTTTTATCTTTTTGCTTCTTTTTAACCTTTTTTTTTCTATTTTTCTTCCTTCGTACCAGATCCGTCTTTGTCTCGTACACGTCAATAACCTCATGCACGATAGTTTTTTAGTGCCTTTCCTCCTCCTCCTCCTCCTCCTCCTCCTCCTCCTCCTACCCCTTCTCCTTGTTTCCCAGTAAGCAGCTTTTCACTCCTTCCTTTCTTCTTCTTCTCCTCCTCCTCCTCCTCCTCCTACCCCTTCTCCTTGTTTCCCAGTAAGCAGCTTTTCACTCCTTCCCTCCTTCTCCTCCTCCTCCTCCTCCTCTTTCCTCTTTGGTGTCATATTCTCCACACGGCGCCCCTGTTTTTCACCTTTATTTCGCTGCTTTTCCTTTGATCCTCTCGTGTGTCATCCTTGTTCCCCGTCCCCTCTTTCCCTGCGTCCCTTTCCCGGCAAAACAGAGGAGGCGAGTAGAAGGCCCGCCGGCGTCTGAGGGAGGAAGGCTGGGAGGGATTTATACGCGCGTCAGGCACTAAGATCGATATTGTCAGACGCTTCCACCCCTCCACACATCAATTATTTCCATGGGGCAAAAAGGAGAGCAGTCGGGTTCTAATGAGTGGCTTTTTAGGTTCACAGTACAGAAGAAGGGTCAAACTACCACCAGGGTCATAAAACTACGCCGGGAAATGCCCAAAGTCTTGTCAAATGTGTTTCTTAGATTCATGGTACAGAAGAATTAGGGATCAAACTACCACCAAGGCCGTGTCTCTCTTCGTCTCTTCTCTTCTTCTGCTCCTCTTCCTTCTTCCTCTCATTCTTGTATCTCCTGTCTCTGCATCTCCCTCTAGTTCTCCGTTTCTCTCCGCCTCCCCGCTCCTGAATAGACCCTCCCTCTCCTTCCTTTTCTAAGCCTCCCTTCTCATCTTAACACTCGCTTCAAGTTTCATATCCTTCCTCTTCTCCTCCTTTCACATATGCAACCTTTCATCTCCCTTTTCTTCCTTCCCCTCCTCTCTCTCTCTCTCTCTCTCTCTCTCTCTCTCTCTCTCTCTCTCTCTCTCTCTCTCTCTCTCTCTCTCTCTCTCTCTCTCTCTCTCTCTCTCTCTCTCTCTCTCTCTCTCTCTCTCTCTCTCTCTCTCTCTCTCTCTCTCTCTCTCTCTCTCTCTCTCTCTCTCTCTCTCTCTCTCTCTCTCTCTCTCTCT
>NW_026112003.1:27500-30000 GCF_024679095.1 Eriocheir sinensis
CTCATGTATTTCTTTCTCCTCCTTCGTTCATATGCCTTAATTCTTTTATTATTTTTTTCTTTTTTTTTTTCACTCCTTCAATCTATATTCATCTTTCTCTCTCTCTCTCTCTCTCTCTCTCTCTCTCTCTCTCTCTCTCTCTCTCTCTCTCTCTCTCTCTCTCTCTCTCTCTCTCTCTCTCTCTCTCTCTCTCTCTCTCTCTCTCTCTCTCTCTCTCTCTCTCTCTCTCTCTCTCTCTCTCTCTCTCTCTCTCTCTCTCTCTCTCTCTCTCTCTCTCTTTGGTTTTCACAGTATTTCCTCCATTGTTCTTGTCTCAATATACTTGAACTTCCTTTACCTTCTTTTAATCTTCCTCCTCCTCCTCCTCCTCCTCCTCTGAGACTTTCCTTTAATGGCCCAGATCACAGGTTGTTAAGCAGGTCATTTCGGTACCCCTAGAGGAGGAGGAGGAGGAAGGATATTGGCTCATTCCTCCTACTATCCCACGTCCCTTCTCTGCTCCCTTCAACGATATAATTTTTCTATTGATTGTGGTTTTATGTCAACTGTTTTTCTTGGATATATATTTGCCTAAAGAGTTTCAGCTTTGATGTGTTTTTTCTGGTTGACTTTTCGTTTTCTTTCTCGTCTTGGGTTGATTTTTAGGGGGACCTCTATTTGTGTGTGTGTGTGTGTGTGTGTGTGTGTGTGTGTGTGTGTGTGTGTGTGTGTGTGTGTGTGTGTGTGTGTGTGTGTGCAGTGACGGGTCGTTGCTCGCTTACCAACCCGCATCGCGAAGGCTAATTAACACACACACACACACACACACACACACACACACACACACACACACACACACACACACACACACACACACACACACACACACACACACACATACAACAGAACCCAACCGGAGCTGTCAGTGCTGTTTTGTGTCAACAAATGGGACAGAAAAAAAAGGGAGGAGCGAAGGTGAGGCCCTGAAGACTGGCCGTGGTGAGGAGATACCAAATAAAAGGGTTAGGGCTGCGAAAAGGTAGAATAGAACTGAGTGGGAAGCGACCGGGAGGAAAGAATGGTATGGAAGGAGGAAATACAACGAACTCTGATAAAGGGAGGAATAACCCAAAGCAACGGAGGTGAAAATATGACCAAAATATAATGGATGGGAAATAATTAATTGAGAAAACGGATTTTAGAATTGTACAAAGAGAGTAAAATTAATGACGAGTAGCAAGGAGTTAGGAAGGCTTTAAAATCATTAGATCGAGAAATTAGGAACATGTAAGAATATAAACAATAGATGGGTTACTTAAGACCATAGCGATACCAGCAAATAGGACATGCTTTAAAGTAACCTAAGTAGGGAATGACAAAAGCAAGTATACAAGCATAAGCAGAGGAAGGACATAAAAAGTATAGAAAGAAAAGTTAGCAAAAAGAAAGTAAGATCGTAGTTAAATAAGTAGGAATGTAGAAGGAGGAGTAAGTGGATGTTAGATGGAGGAATGAGAAGACAAACATATGAAAAACGTAGCAAAAAAATAAACAACATTGCGAGCAGTAAGAACATAAGTGAAAGTATTGGAGTAAGTAAATTAGTCAGCTTGAAAACAATAAGGAGAGAAAGCAAATGTTAGATATAAAAAGCGAAGACAATTGAATTATAAAAAAAAATCAGGTAGCAATAAAGAAAATAACATAGATAATAGTGAAAAAATAGGATAAGTTAATAAATGGGTGTGAAAACTCAGCTCGCATAGTTACATAGCGTAGAAGGAAGAAAAGGAAAGAAAAAAAGGAGCAGGGAACGGAGAAGGGTAAGGAAAGAGGAAGGGAATTGATGATGGTTGATGCACTGTGGGAGGGGGAGGGGGAGGAGGCTGGGAAGATGAGGAGGCGGGGAGGAAAATAGGAGAGGAGGGTGGGAAGGGGGCAGAGGATGGGAGGGAGGCGGGGGCGCGGCTTGTTACGAAACCCCTCGGCGTCTTCTTCTTAATTATTGACGAGGGCGAAGGAGAAGTGTAGCGAAGAGAAAGAGGGAAGGAGAAAGGTGTGGTGGAGGAGACGTTAGGATGGGAAGGGAATGAAAAGGAGGGGAAGGAGGAGGAGGAAAAAGATGATGATGAAGGAGAAAGAGAGGAAGAAAAAGAGTGAAGGAGACGTAAGGATGGGAAGGTGATGAAGAGGAGGGGAAGGAGTAGGAGGAGGAGAAGGAAAAAAGATGATGATGGAGGAGGAGGAGGAAGGTGAAGAAGGAGGAAGTGAAAGACTGATAAAAACAGATATTGGGAAGTTGAAACGGTGTGAGGATGGGAAGAGAATGAAGAGGAGGGGAAGGAGGAGGAGGAGAAGGAAAAAAATGATGATGGAGGAGGAGGAAGGGGAAGGAGGAGGAAGTGAAAGACTGATAAAAACAGATATTGGGAAGTTGAAACGGTGTGAGGATGGGGAGAGAATGAAGAGGAGAGGAAGGAGGAGGAGGAGAGGAAAAAAGATGATGATGGAGAAGGAGGAA
>NW_026112003.1:35000-62500 GCF_024679095.1 Eriocheir sinensis
AATGCCCCACAAGAAAGGGTTATTGAACAGAATGCCCCACAAGAAAGGGTTATTGAACAGAATGCCCCACAAGAAAGGGTTATTGAACAGAATGACACACAAGAAAGGGTTATTGAACAGAATGTCCCACAAGAAAGGGTTATTGAACAGAATGCCCCACAAGAAAGGGTTATTGAACAGAATGCCCCACAAGAAAGGGTTATTGAACAGAATGCCCCACAAGAAAGGGTTATTGAACAAAATGAACCACAAGAAAGGGTTATTGAACAGAATGTCCCACAAGAAAGGGTTATTGAACAGAATGCCCCACAAGAAAGGGTTACTGAACAGAATGTTCCACAAGAAAGGGTTATTGAAAGGGTTGCCCCACAAGAAAGGGCTATTGAACAGGCTGCCCCTACGGCGACAGAAGGAAAAGTTCCTGTTGTGATAAAAAAGAAGGTTACTGAACAGGCTGCCCCTTCGGTTACAGAAGAGATTGTCACTGTTTCTAAAGAAAGAAGAAGTCCCTGTTGTAACAGAGGAAAAGGTTCCCTTGTGAGAAATGAGACAGTTATTGAAAAGATTACTCCTTCCGTAACAGAAGAAAAAGTTGTCAATCAACGGAAGGTTGTTTCTTACGAAGATGCTACAGAAAATCAGGAAAATCAAGTTACTGGAGATGAAGAAACGGACAAAACTGAATTGAAGTTTATCATCACCATACAAGAGAGAATAGTCCGCGAACAGACAGTCTCGATCATACCCGTGATGGACAAGGACGCCAACACAAGAAGGAATGGAAAAGTGGCGAAGAAACAACTGAAAAGAATAATGAAGAAGGTGGCCCGCGCCGTACGGAAGAATTAAGCAAGGAACACAAGACAGCAGGGAGGGACAGTAGCAGGAGAAGCTGTAACCAGTGTGAGGAACAGGCTGCCACTCTCCACCAAACCGACAGCCACCACCACCAAAATGTCCCCTCAACACCCAGCTGCTTGCGATGGGATCCCTAAGAAAGTGTTCCATATTTTCTTGTCTTTTCTTATCTATCTATCTTACTATGGTGTACATTGTAGTATAAACACTTACACTTTGCGTCCCTATGGAAACCCGGTGTAAGCTCTTTCCAACAGACTGAAGCAACTCTTTTTGAGATAGGAGGAGAAGGAGGAGGAGGAGGAGGGGGGGGGGGGCGGAAGTGAACGATTTAAAATAAGAAAGAAATAAGAAAAAAATAATATAAATAAGAGGAAGACTAAATAAATGAGGAGGAGGAGGAGGAGGAGGAGCACGAAGAGGAGGAAAGGAAAGAGAACGATGAAAGAGATGAATGTGGGTGGAAGAGAGAGAGAGAGAGAGAGAGAGAGACATTAGCTTTTTTCTTTCTATGCTTATCTCATCAAACCTAACGATTCCTCCTCCTCCTCCTCCTCCTTATTTTCTTTTCTTCTTTTCTCTTTTTCTAGTCTTGTTTTCTTGTTTCTTTTTATTTTTACTTTTTGCGTCGTCCTAAGATAATATAGATATCTTGTTATTGAATTTTCTGTGATTGAATATATATTTCCTTTTCCTCTTCTTGTGTCATTCTGTTTACTTTCTTGGCCATTGTTTGAAGAATATCTTTATCTTGGCTCTTGGATGTTCTGAGTTTAAATATTATATCATTAGGTTCCATCATTACTAATCGGCTTATGTGTTCGGAACAAAGAGATCAGAAAATACGTAGAATCTTACTTGACTCGCAATCATTGGTTTCGGAATTTTTTTTGTATGTTAAGGAGATTAGATAAATGAAATAAATGGAATATCAAGGTGAAAACAAAATAGAAAAAATCTTGCAACATTCTGCTTTCACACGAAAAATGATATAGAAAAAAAGCTATTATAATTTATGCTTTTCCTTTCTCATGATAATAATAATAATATTAATAATAATAATAATAATAATAATAATAATAATAATAATAATAATAATAATAATAATAATAATAATAATAATAATAATAATAATAATAATAAATTATATAGAAAAATGATATAAAAAAATGCTATAGAAAAAAATGATATAGAAAAATGTAAAAATATAAAAATGATATAGAAAAATTATATAAAAAAAAATCTTTTATAATTTATGCTTTTCCTTTTCATGATAATCTATGCATATTTTTGTTTGCTGTTTTTATAAGCGTTTACGTTTTAGCATATAGTTTATTATTCATCCGCAAGAACAATGCATAAATATTCATATCTTGAGAACTAGTGTAAACATTTTTTTTGCGTTATGATTGTGTTAGAAAAAATTACTCAACGTTTACACTTCTACGATTCACGAATTTCAATTGTTACTTTTCTTTTCTGTTTTCATTTTTTATTCTGCTGATTGGGTGCATGGGATACCTGTCTGGCTCGAGGGACTCCTGATTTATGTAGGTCTTCAGTACGTCAGGGGAGCATCGTGTTGTGATTGGTGCTCGGGTCTGTATACTTTGGGAAGCCGGCACGTGACTGGCTTAGAGGGTTGTTTATCAGTCAATCGGAGAATATGATTGGCTGGAAACCTGTTGACGGCCATAGCAGGCTTAAGATGGTAATAGTGTCCACGTGTGTGTCTGTGTGTGTGTGTGTGTGTTTTGTGTGTTTGTGTGTGTGTGTGTGTGTGTGTGTGTGTGTGTGTGTGTGTGTGTGTGTGTGTGTGTGTGTGTGTTGTTCAGCTTTACGATTCTTGCTGTTTATTGCGTGTGTGTTTTTGTTTGTTTGTTTCAGATTAAGGTTTGAGAATTAAAATTTGAGATTCAGATATGTTTTCTGGTGTTAACGAAAAACCTGTCAGACATTCGTTATGACTTTATCATTGTGTTATTATATTGTTAGAAGATTCAAAGGTCAAAGATAGAAGTTAAGTTGTACGCACTTTTTTATTATATATGAAAAACGTTGTAACACACACACACACACACACACACACACACACACACACACACACACACACACACACACACACACACACACACACACACACACACACACACACACACACACACACACACACACACAGCGTGTCAGAATAATAAATATACATCGTTGTGTTATTATATATGTATTTTTGAACTGTTAAATGTCACGTCAGCTGGGAAAACATCCGCTTAGCATTATGATATATTAGTTAGTCTCTTGTTTGTCATGGCATGTGTCAGAGAGAGAGAGAGAGAGAGAGAGAGAGAGAGAGTGTCTCAGGTGCCGTGTGCGAGGAAGGTGATGGAAGAGGAGGAGGAAGGGGAGAGAACGTGCGTGTGTGGAAGGAAGTGATAATTTTGAGAGAGAGAGAGCACATATTGTCCTTTGCATAATGGTAAATAGACTCCCTGTAATCCTGTTTGCGTCTTGGGTTGATGTCTCGTCAACTGTATGAGTACCTGCTCAGCTCTGTTAACGCCTGGGCAGTACTCGCAGCTCCTAGGAAGGTAATGGTTGTTGTAGTTGTGGTCGTGCCGGTGGAGGTGGTGGTGGTGGTGGTTGAGATTAGGTTTCATTTATAAAGTTGTCGTTCTTCAAGTATTATCTTGTAATGGATGCTATTGTTTTGACGGTATTTATAGTGAACACATCAGAAGTCAGAAGTAAATCGTAATGATACAAGATCATGGAGTTTGATGTTATATTCGAGAGATATTACTGCTTCTGTTGCTTCCATAGCTTTAAACCTTACACGTTACATATATATTTCTTTCCTCATAGTATTTGTAATTTATTTCATTAATAACAAGACTGGGACATGGAAAAATGTATATGTAATTGCTTATGCTTTCATCTTCTAACTGATTTATATGAAAATATTTTTTTCTCTATATGATTCATTCGTTTTTCTACATTTCTTGTTTTTTACACCGTATTATTTTTTTTCCAGCGATCTATGCAAGTATGGTTCTAAACTACATTCATTGAGTCAAACAGTTTATTTATACTGGATATTATATACCTACTTGCTTTGTCATCCCCATATTTTCTTGAAACATTACTCCCAAGAGTTTTGTCATCAGAAATATAGATTATTAATGAAATGTGACTGTCTCGATCCGTAGAGTTGTGTTAAATATGAAAATCATTTGTAATCATTCCACGCACTTGGGAATAGGGAGGAAAATGAAAGTGATAGATGTGTAGATAGTTGTATTTAAAGAAAGATAGGTCGGTAGATAGATAGATGGATAATAGATAGATAGATAGATAAACAGACATACACAGACAGACAGACACAGACAGAGAGACAGACAGAGCATTGAAGATAAAAGAATCTGGAAAATAATGGTGAACGATGGGAGGTGAACGAAGTTAGGAAGGAAGGAAGGAAGAGTGAGGAGACGCATCATAAGGAGGGGAAGATGGGATGACAGAGGGGAAGGAAGAAGGGAAGTGGACGTCGGCAAATAGAACAGTGATGCAGGACGGGCGGCGGCGCAGTAGAATAGAATCGAGTCGGATATAAAACCAAGAAATGAAGATGGAAAAATTAAAGCAACCGACCACCACATGCCAGAGCTGAGAGAAGGACGGCAAGCAATTTTATTTCTACACATCATTTTTTTTCCATTTTGTTTCATCCTTCCTCCTCCGTTTCGTCATTTTTTATATACATTTTCCTTTAACCTTTTCTCCTTTTTCCTTTCTTTTTTTCTTCTTTATATAATTATTTCTACATGATATTTTTTCTTTCCCTTTTGTTTCAACTTTCCTCTTCAGTATCGCCTTTTTTTATAGATTTTTTTCTTTTTCTTTTTTCTTTTCTACTTTTCTCTACACGATTTTGTTTTTCTCTTCCCCTTCAGTAGCGTTCTTTTTATATATAATATTTCTGTTTCTCCTGTTATCCCTTTTTTTTTTCTCTCTTTATATCCTTATTTCTACGCATCTTTTTATATCTTCCCTTTTGTTATTTATTTTATATGCGTGTTATCCAGATCCAGACTCCCCTCCAGCCTCGCCCTTGTTATAAACTTTCTCTTTTCTTTTTCCTTTCCTTTTTTCTTTTTTATATACCTTATTTCTACGCATCTTTTTATATCTTCCCTTTTGTTATTCTTTATATGCGTGTTATCCAGATCCAGACTCCCCTCCAGCCTCGCCCTTATTTTAAACTTTCTCTTTTCCTTTTCCTTTCCTTTTTTTCTTTTTTATACACCTATTTCAACACGACTTTTTTCTCTGTCCCTTTTGTTTCACCTTTTCTGTTCAGACATGTTCTTTTCATACATACTTTCCTTTCAACAGCTCATTATTTTTCCAGCCCTTCATTTTCAGCAGTTCAGCTTACACGCGCTTCTTAGCCCTCACAAAGGCTTCTAATATCTTGCCTTAGCCGGGAGAGTACTGAACGAGGCTTATTATTAATTACTTTTATGCCTGAATAGATGTTAATTATATTCTCGGGATGAGGGAACAGAATGGTGTCGTCGACGGTGATGGTGGTGGTGGTGGTTGTGGTGGTGGTGGTGCTGGATGTAGTGTGCTTTTGGCAGTGTCGTGTTTACTAGGTTGCGTGTTGATGATGGTGGAGGGGAAACTAGAGGTGGATGGGAGGGAGTGGAAGGGAAAGTGGTGGTGGTGGAGGAGGAGTTTGGTGGAGAAAGTGATGGCTCAATTCGCGCGGTGGAGTGAAGGAGAAGTGTTTTGTGGGGTTAAGAAACGAATGGCCTTGTCGGGTGATGGAGTGAGAGAGGGGAGTGAGAAGCGGAAGAGGAGGAGGAGAAGAGGAGGAAGCGAAGACGATGAAGAGGAGAAGGAGAAGACTGTAAAAAGCCTTGTGTGGTATGTGTGGAAGATAAAATATTTGGGCTTTGGTGCGTGGTAGAGTTGTTGTTGTTGATGAAGGCGGTGGAGGTGGTGCTCCTTGTGGCGAAGGTAATGGGTAAGTTATGTGGTGGGGAAATTAATGGTCAGGATACGAGGTTGAGAAAGGAATAATTTACTTGACTGATGGAGGAAAGACTGATTTTTCTTCGTGCTGGAGGAGAAAATAAGAATTACATTGTGTGACTGAGGGAGAACTAATGAATTTATTTGGGGGAGAGACGAATGGTGGCCTTTCTCTGCCCAAGGAAATGATAGTGGTGAAGAAACGTAATGTGTGTAATTGGCAGCAGGAGAAGATTTATAAGCAACTGCGGATAGAAGGAGGAACAGGGTGAGAGAGGGGGTAAAGATAGGGGGAATAATGATTGTAAATAGATTATTGTACAGGGTAGAGAGGGAAGATGGGGTAAGGAGGAAGCGTAGACTGTGTAGAAGGAGGTGAAGGGATAAATCAGGTTAGGAGAGGAAAGGGAGAGGGGATAGGTATGAGAATGGACAAGAAGAAGAAGTGAGAAGAAATGTGCAAGAAAAGATAGGAGAAGAAGAAAGAAGGAAAGATAAATGGAAGAAAACGGGGTTGAATAGATACGTGGAGATAAGACGACAAGAAATAGAAGTAGTAGTTTCAAAGTAGGAATAGACAGAAAGGATTGGAAAAGATGTGAGAGAGAGAAGAGGGAAGGGACATCAGGAAGAAAAATAGCAATACAACAGGAAGACGACAGCAGCGAGTTCGAGGCTGGATAACCATTCTCCCAAACTACAATTATTCGATCACGCCTCTCGATTTAAAGGGAAGTCTCACAGCGATCAGTCTTGTTAATTGCGTCGTGAGTGAGTTGTCAGGTGAGGCGAGGAGAGACGGCCAGTTGTGAGGACTTTCCTTTCGTTTGCCCTCCTATCAAGACCCCATCTACATCACCCAAGTTTCTTTTTTCTGTCATTCTCTTCTCTCTCGTTCTCTCTTCCTTTCCTGTTTCCTTTCTGACTTTCTTCTTCATGAATTAACGTCCCCATCTTCATCACCCAATTTTCCTTTCTTTCTCTCTCTCTCTTCCACTTCCTTTCCAAGTTTCTTTTCTCCCTCTCTTCCTCCTCCCTCTCTCTCCTTGTCTTCTCTTCCTTTGCTGGACCCTTTTCTTTCTCTCAATTATCCCTCCATCTTCATCACCTAAGTTTCTTTTTTGTCTATCTCTTTCTTCCCCTCTCTCTCTCTCTTCAACTTCATTTCCAAGTGCCTTTTCTCCCCTCTTTCTCCTCCTGTCTCTCCTTCTCTCTCTCTCTCCTATTTCTCTCTCTCTCTCTCTCTCTCTCTCTCTCTCTCTCTCTCTCTCTCTCTCTCTCTCTCTCTCTCTCTCTCTCTCTCTCTCTCTCTCTCTCTCTCTCTCTCTCTCTCTCTCTCTCTCTCTCTCTCTCTCTCTCTCTCTCTCTCTCTCTCTCTCTCTCTCTTGCACTTCCTTTCCTATTTCCTTTCTGGCTTTCTTGCTCATGAATTACCGCCTCCATCTGCCCCGCCAGCGTCATTATCCCTCATCATCATAGCTAACGAGGAATAACTTGACTCTCGCGCCGGAACTTAAGGCGTCTCAGGGCAACGTGTTGCCTCCTGAACCTTTTATCACCTAGATTTATCAGGTGATTACGTAATGAGAGAGAGAGACCTGAGGTACAAGAGAGAGAAGAGAGAGACGAAGTCATTGTCAAGTCTTTCATGTCACTGCTCTTCGAAATGCTTTACCGAGGTCACTTCAGGGTCTTGACTCGAGGAGGAAGTAGAAGAGGAGGAGGAGGAGGAGAATAAGGAAGAAGATGATGCTTGCTGCCTGATCCTCTTTCTTTGATTTATCTTGTCCATTTCATTGCTCAATTTCCCGCCATTCATTTCATTTATCCATTCGTCAATTGCCTGATTCATTTATTCATTATTTTATTCACGTCACGCATTTAGTATTTCTTCCCTTTGATCAGTGAAATCGTAGTTCTTATCCAGTTTATTCATATTATCCTCTACCACTCCTCTCCTTCCACTCCCTCACGTCCTCTGTTGTAATTAATGGATTCCCCGGCAATGATTCCCCTATTTTCACGTCTTTGTCTCCATTATTAATATCCGTACTGCACGTGAGCTCCGCCGCCTTGTTATGACTTATTGACCCGTATAGTGAGCGATTAATTGATGCAGCGGCTCGTCCATTCATCATCTAGCCATCGACGGGGTTCCTGGGGTAGACAGGACGGGGTGGGATGGAGTGGGGCGAGAGAGGCGAGCGAGGCGAGGCATATTCGGGCGGGGAGCGGAACGAGACTTGGCGGTAGACTCGATGCGGTAACTCAGATCTTCCGGGAAAGCATTAATTTTCCATCGCTGTTTCGTAATATCGGCGTCAGTTATTAGGCAGCAAATCCACAAGGCATTTCAGAGCTCGCGTCCGGCATAACTGACTTTTACAATGCAGTCTTCCACGAATTCTGGACGCGCTGAAATCAATCCTCCATTAATTGAATAATGAACGAAGGGTCTACGATTGTGTGACTTTGGTGGCGTTCAGTGGAGCATTTTCACAACGTTAGATTAGTTTCCTTTATTTGGGTTAGATTTATTGGTTGTGTTTGAGTGAGATGTTTACTTGGGGGTAGCTGGGATGTTTTTTTTAGAAATTATCTATTATGATGTGAAGTTGTTTTTGGTTTTTTGTGATTAGAGAGGTGATGGGAATGGTGAATGATAGTACTTTAGGAAAAGTGAAGTAAAATAAAGTAGAGTTGAATATGGACTTTGAAGGTGTAAGTGAATGAAAAAAAATTGAAACTTAACAAATCAAGGATCTATAAATATCAACACACACACACACACACACACACACACACACACACACACACACACACACATCATCCCTTCCCTCCTTCCCCCCTCTTATCCAACACACGCCTTACCCAACACAGGTCCAGACCTTCGCCCATCACAGGAAACGCCGCGCCACAGTCCGCTACAAATTTTCTCTCCGAACTTTCTTCCACGTCCGGTAATAAATCATACGCAAGGCTTTCACTAAGTTTCAGAAGTTGTTTTCCTACTGCGACAGATGAACGGCTTATCTTCTTATCTTCTTATTTCTCCCCCTCCCTTCTCTCTTTATTATTTCCCTCTGACCACGAATGGGAAGGCTGGCAGGAGGGGACGGCCAGCAGGGCAAGGGAGGGAGGGAGGCAGGGCGAGACGAGGCTGGATTTGAGTTTATCTTCATTCATCTTCGTCTTGTTTTAGGTCGTCACTTTTAATCACCTCGATCACGCAGCGTCTTCATTCAGTTGACTAGATAAAGGACGCCCAGCTTTTAGAAAGGAAAATAATAATAAGATAGCAAACCCCAAAAGAAATATGGATCCTTCATTGCCAGAAAGTAGTGGTTGGCATCTTAATTCAGTTGGGTATATAGATAAAGAGAACCGTGAAAAATATTGCAATACCAAACAAAGAGGAAATAAGAAATCTTCTGCTAGAGGAAGCGAACTGCAAAGAACAAACAAACATTAAACGTAATTGGTACAGGCAAAGGGGGTAGAAGCAATAGTTGAAATTCACTGTGAAGGGAGTTGTGGTCAGATTAAGCGTATAATCCCACACCTCAAAAAGCAAACAAAGAAAGCAATCACGAAATAAGGGGAGTAAATGGAGAAAGTTTAATTGTCGAAGGGCAGTAATGGAAATAATGAAGTTTTGGTTGAAGGAAGCAGCCACCCTACATTATAATTCGCACAGCAAACAAAAGGATAAATTAATCGAAGTTCTTTATACTGTCGAATTGAAATTACCACCATGAAGCTAGAGTTGACGTAAGCAGGAACACAACCCTTCTCGTTTCTCTTCACCTAACACCCCTTTCCCCCCCAACACACACACCTGTCTCGTCCGGCCAGCGCTAATGAGTTTCGAGTACCTGTGTGTCGGGGCGTGGGACTGGTGGGTGGCTGCGAGGCGTCACTTAGGTTTCACAACGACGGCGTGACGGCACAGGGGACGGACGGCTGTCAGGAGGGGGAGTGAAGGGAAGGCAAGCGAGGCGGGTAAGGACGCAGTGGGGAAACATGATGGGCTGTGGGGATGGGACATGGTTGATGGGGTAGACTGAAGGGGAAATGGTGGGCAATAAGAAAGACATGTATTAGAGATGAAGAGGTGAAGGAGTAAACAAAAGGCAATGATACGTAAATAGAAGGGGATGGAAGGAAGAATAAGTTTGGCGTCAGGAAGAAGTAAATAAGAAAAGTTAGAAAAAAATTATAAAAGAAAGTAAAAATGAAAATCTGGGCAAGGAAAGGTCGAAAAAACTAGCAAAAAGACAAACGTAAATAGAAGGGGATGGAAGGAAGAATAAGTTTGATGTCAGGAAGAAGTAAATAAGAAAAGTTAGAAAAAAATAATTAATAAGAGATAGTAAAAATGAAAAGCTGGGCAAGGAAAGGTAGAAAAACTAGCAAAAAGAAACAAAAACGAAAATATAAAAGTAGATTCGAAAAGAGGAAAACAAAGAAGAGCAGAAAGGACAAATAGAAGAAAGCAAGGCGTATAAAAAACAAAAAGGAGAGGAAAATATATAGCATAAAGATAAGACGTAAAATAATAGGAGACAAGTGAGAGGCAGGGAGGCGCAGGTGAAGGGTATAGGGGAACAGAGGAGAGGGAAAGTACCTGGCTGCCTCTCTCCTCATAAAACACCTGTACGTGCCTTGGTTTTCTATTACCCGGATGTTCTTGTTTCCCCGCCTCCTCTTATCACCCAGCACGTCACTTGAGAGTCCTTCCTTCCTTTCTCTCACTACCTGCGCACTTGTCATTTTCCCTGTTGTTGTTTTATATCTCTTTTCTTAACCTACTTTGCTGTTTTAGTGTTTTTTTCCTCGTCATAAAGTAAGTCCTCTTTGTTTCGCTATTTTTTTTCTGGTACTTCTTTCTCTGCCAATTTTCTATGTTGTTTTCCCTCTTTTTCTGCCCCTTCGCGTTCGTGTCCTTTTCTCTGGTGCTGTTTTTCATTCTCTTTTCTTATCCTTCTTTGCTGTTTTCGTGTTTATTTTTCTTCTTCATTAATTTTATTTTGTTTTTCTCGCTATTACTTTTTCCCTTGGTCTGTTTTATGTTGCTATTCTATGTTGTTTTTCCTGCTTTCTTGCACTTTTGCGGTCGTGTTCCTCCTTTCTCTCCACCAAAATACCTCTTTCTTCCACTGTATCATCTCCTTCATCAATCTGTTTCCCTTCTCTTTCGCTTCCCTTTTCCGCCTCCTCCTTTCGTCTTCCTCTTCTTCCCTCTTTTTTCCTTCTCCTTTTCTTCCACACAGTTGTTCGTCTACTCAGCTTTCCCTTTCCTTCTTCGTCCTTGGGTGTAACGGCCCCACCTGTTCCAGTCTACAGCTGTTCGTCACTATCCGTCTTTCCATTTCCAGTAACCTCACTAATTATCCCCCTTCCTTTTCATCGTTTTTTCTTGTTTGTTCCTACTTGAAGCTTCTTTATATCCCTTTTCTAGCTATTTTATTTTTCCCTTTTGCTTTCCGAATGTCGTATGTTCTTGCACCGTTCCCCTTTCAGATTTAATTTTAGTTTCTTTATCAATATTGGCATTGCTTCCTTTCCTCGTCTTTTTCTTCACTCTCCTTCTATTTTTCCTCCTTATTCTTCGTTCATGCAGTTAGATTTCGTTCCTTTCTCTTTCTTTTCATTCCTTTATGTTCCCTTCGCTTCTCTTCATTTCCCTACCCGTCACATCCCATCCCTTTCTGTTCTATCTCTCCCAGTCACTTCGCTTAACCCTCCATCCTTGTTCTTCTTTCATGCAGTTAGATTTAGTCCCTTTCTCTTCCTTTTCATTCCTTTACGTTCCCTTCGCTTCATTTCCCTACCCGTCACATCCCATTGCGTCCCGTCACTTCCCATCCCATTCTGTTCTATCTCTCCCAATCACTTCGCTTAACCCTCCATCCTTCAGGATCTCCTCCTGAACCGAGATCTTTACATTCTGCATCTTAATCCAATTACTCTTCGTGTCCCTTTTCCGGAGACCCTTGTTATTCCTTTTCCCTTGCCCGCGCCATCTTCAGCATCTCATATCTTTTTCGTTTTAGGATTTGCTACTAGGATTTTTTTTTTTTTTTACCAACTTCGTCTTCTGCTGCTCTGTTCATTCATTTTCCATCTTCTTCATTTTCCTCTGTCTTCTATCATTGCCTCTTCCTGTCTTCTTCCGGCTCCACCGCCCTTTTCCTCGACTCCCCTTCTTCCTTCTTTTTTTCCTCTTCTTCCTTCTCCTCCTCCTCCTCCTCCTCCTACTTCAATTCATTCTTCTACTATAAACTTATCCGGTCGTTTCGGTTTTCCCCTCCATTCTTCCTCCTTATTAACCTCATTCTTCAATCTGTTTCCCTTCTCTCTCGCTTCCCTTTTCCTCCTCAATCCTTTCGTCTTTCTCTTCTTTCCCTTCTTTCCTCCTCCTCCTCCTCCTCCTCTTTCTTCTACAGAGTTGCTCGTCTGTTTCACTTCCCCTCTCCTTCTCCTTCCTACTTATTGGTTTCATGCATCTGTTTCCCTCCTCCTTCTCTTCCTCCTCTTCTTCTTTCTCCTTCTCTTAGTACCTTCCTCCATCTCTTCCTCCCTTTACCACTTATCACTGTCTTTCTTTCTGTCTGTCTGTCTGTCTGCGTTTGTGTGTGTCTGCCTCTGTCTCTCTCTCTCCGCTATCTCTCCTCTCTCTCCACCCTCTCTCTCACCCCCTCTCTCCCTCCCACTAATACCTCCTTCCATTCCCATCATATCCCATTCATTCCTGCTCCTATTATCCCATTCCCGCTCCTTTTCTTTAACCTTCACCGTCTCCCCCATTAGCCAGCCGCCGCCCAAGAGCCGTTCACCGAAGGTTATGGCGAAAATGGAATAAGTAGATGGTTTAATAAGGGTCTTGCGTGTCCTATGATCGCTCCCAACGACTCCTCTGATGGAAGCTAAAGGGAGCGAGGTGAAGGGAATGCCAGGGAAGGGAAGGGAAGGGAAAGGAAGGGGAGGGAAGGAAGGATTGGGTTAAGTGGATGGGTTAAGGAGGGAAGTGTGCTACTCCTGCAAGGAATGGTTGGTTGAGGAAGAGTTTCGGATGTGATGAGGAAGAAAGGTTAGGAGGCGGAGAAGAGAAAATGGAGGGTTCATATTGAAGGTTAAGAGAAAGGAAGCGAAGAGAAGAGAGAGTTAAAGGATAGCTGGTTGAGGAAGAGTTCGTACGTGATAAGAGAGAGAGAAAATTAAGGATAAGGGAAGGAGAAATGAGGTTAGATATAAGATTAAGAGAAAAAGGGAAGAGAGAGAAGAGAGGATAATTGAAGGGATAGGAAGGAAGACCAATAGGATAAAAGGGAGGATTATGAAAACTGTAGAAAAGAAAGATGGAAAGGAAACTGAGGAACATAGAGATAGAATAAAGGGAAGTAAGAAAGAGGAATAGCAAAATTGGATAAGGGAAAAAAGATGAAAATAAAGACGAAAAATAAAGCTAGTAGGGAAAAAAGTGGATAGTTAATGAGAATAAAAAGAGGAGGGATAATAACTGTAACAAAGGAGAAAAGAGGAAGAAGGAGAGAAGTAAAAGTGGGAAGAGGAGAAAAGGAAGTAATGGGAAGCAAGAAAGAACAAAATCAATATGTAAAGGTATTCTTGTGTATGTGTGTATAAGTTTGTAGAGGCGGAGGAGGGGAGGAGGAGGGGAAGGGGTTGGTGTGTGTGTGTGTGTGTGTGTGTGTGTGTGTGTGTGTGTGTGTGTGTGTGTGTGTGTGTGTGTTGAGATGCAGAAAAGTGAGAAATAACTCTTGTCTTGGAGAGAGAGAGAGAGAGAGAGAGAGAGGGCCATTTCCGTGTCTCAGTGGGCTGCCACTGATCGCCCGCTCGGATGAATGTCAAATAAGGAAGAAAAGGAATGTGTGTGTGTGTGGCGGACAAGACAGGAGGAGGAGGAGGAGAAGGGGAAGAAGAAACGTGGAATCATGGAAGACCAGGCGAGATAAATCCAGTATCCTTACATAACAAGGCTGCCTGTTTTTTGTTTTTGTTTTTATTTAGGGAGTTCGTCAGGTTCTTTAGTGCCTTCAAAACAAACAGAGACAGACACAGAAACAGACAGACAGACAGACTTAAAAAAATCATGTTTCCATTTTTTTCATAGATTTCTTATTTTATTCATTTTTTCTTAACTTTTTCCTTCTCCTTATCGTTATCATTCGCTATACATACATGTGGAAGGTTTAGTTTAGTCAGTGTTTCTGGTATAGGTGATAAGAACAGCTAAATGGATGTTGATATGTTATGCTTGTGTTTTAGTGTTCTAGTAAAGTTGATTGAGTAAAGCGCAACGATATAACGGACGATGTAGTTTTTTTTTTCCAGTGGCGGATGACTTCGAAAAAAAAATCCTACCACTGTCTTTCCTGCCTCGCCTCGCTGTAACATCTTAACTGTTATTTCTACTCCTCAGGTTAGTTTGGAGCTCAGAAAAAGCGCAGAATAATCGACGTTGCTGTAATTGATCAGGTGTTAAAATACCTGCATCATATTCTCCTGCCTTCGTCTCATTTCCAAGGTAACGAAGGTGAAAAAGAGTTGATCATTCCTTGTTATTGTTAGTTAGTAGTTAGTAGTGGTTAGTATTTGCAAGAGGAGGAGGAGGAGGAGGAGGAGTAACTATGGATAGTGGGAAAAAGTTAAGGATATGGAAAAAAAAGGAAAATGACAAGAGGAAATGAATAAGAAATGAATCGAAAAATGAATCTAGGAAAAATAAAATAATGAAGACAGACGATTTTCTAGTGTATATATGTCTGCCTATCTGTCTGTATGTCTGTCCCTATTTTTTCACACACACACACACACACACACACACACACACACACGCTGGGACAAACCATTATGACGCTATTTATCATCGAACCTGACTGTAAATTCTCACCAACATTAACTATATCCCACTTGGCTTTGATTTAGTGTCTGTTGTTTGTTTTTCTGTAGTACCATTCAGTAACGAAGACTAATGACGTTATAATTGTACTGTGGAGAGAGGGAGTGGGAGTGGTAGTTGGAGAGGGAGTGGGAGTGGGAGTGGGAGTGTGAGAGGGAGTGGGAGTGTGAGTGAGAGAGAGAGAGAGAGTGAGAGAGAGAGAGAGAGAGAGAGAGAGAGAGAGAGAGAGAGGATAAGGACAGACAGAAGGAAGAAAAAAAGAAAGAAAGAATGAGAGAAAAAAGAAAGAAAGAAAGAGAGGTATAAGAAAAGAAGACTAAAAGAAAGAAAGAAAGAAAGGAAAACGAACACAAAGAAACAAACAAACAAACAGAGAATATTTATGTTTGCATGGTGAAGTATATACATAATTAGTTAACCTTCTGCATCTTAGATAATACACACAAAAAAAACAATAATAATAAGAGTTAAGAGAAAATGACAAAGCTAAATGAAGGACAAACTAATCCCATGTTTTTCCTTTTATCGTTTTCGTTCCGCACAAAATCGTAACGGTCGTGGAAGATTAATAAACGACGTGAATCATTACTTAACACAAAACCCTTAAAGGAACAGGACGCTAATTACTTTTCAGACCTTTGTTCACTACTGACTGAGAAAGGGAAGGAGAGAGGGAGGAGAGAAGGAAGGAAGGAGATAGGGAGTAGAAAAGAGAGGAAGGATGGAGAGAGAGGGAGGAGAAAAGGAAGGAAGGAGGCTGAGATTGAGAAGAGAGAGAGAGAGAGAGGAATGACAAAATAAATTAAGGAAAGAGAGAGAGGGAGTAGAAAAGGAAGGAGGAAGGGAGATAGGGAGAAGAATGGAAGGAAGGAGGCAGAGATTGAGGAGAAAGAGATAGAGAGTGAGAGAGAGAGAGAGAGAGAGAGAGAGAGAGAGAGAGAGGCACAAAACATACCATTACCTTTACATTTACCTGTTAATTAAGTTTACCTTCCATACACCTGTCTATTGCACAACACCTTTCCCCTCTCTTGCGCGTATCATTTATCTCGCGCTCCTCCTGTTGTTTATCTTCCTATCATTCCTTCACTGCTCACTTCCACATAAATATTATCATTCCTCCCTTTCCCGTTTTCTCTTCTCTCTTCTCTAATGTACCTTTCTCCATATCTAATCCTCCCTCTTCTTTACCTCCTCCTCGCCTTGTTTTTCTAATTTTCTAGTCTTTTATCTTCCTTTCTCAACATTGCATTTTCATTTTTTTTCATCCCTGCCTTTCTTCACTTTTGTACCATTCAAATTCACCTCCTATTCTCTCCTTTCAGTTCACTATCCTTTCCATTTTCATCTTACTTTTTCTCCTTTTCATCAGTAATCTCTTTTCTTTCTCTCCTTTTTGACCATATTCTATTCTCCGTCTTTAACTTTCAACTCTTAACAACCAGTTCACCCCTTAACATTTACTCCTCTTTCGCTTTTCTCCCTTCCTTCTTTTTCTTCCAACTCCTTTTCATTCTTTCTCCTTATATAAGTAAATACCGCTTTTCCCCATTTCCATTTTTTTAAGACTTTCGAGATGGGCTGTGGCGCCTTTACCTAGTACCATCAATACATCACCCCATCACTTATCTCCCCTCCTCTATTCTTACTCCTCTTTTTTTCATCTTCCTCCACTCCCACTCCCCCTTCAGCATCCCCCTTCCTCCCATCACCTGCCCCATAAACCGTTCATTGCGCCATTATTCATGAAGCCCCTTAGTGATGGTCTTGAGATTAGTACCCATTGATCTTGGGGCCTTGAGGCATTTCCTCGGAGGCTGATGGCGGGATTAGTATGTGCGAAGGAGATGAGAGACAGACAGACAGACAGACAGAGAGACAGACAGACAGACAGACAGACAGACAGACAGAGAGACAGACAGACAGACAGACAGAGAGACAGACAGACAGACAGACAGACAGACAGACAGACAGACAGACAGACAGACAGACAGACAGACAGACAGACAGACAGACGGACAGACAATCAGACAGTCAGACAAACAGAAAGACGGGGATAGAGAGGAAGAAAGAGAGCAAGAAAGCACTAAAGAACAAGGTAGGGAGAGAATAAATAAATAAATAGAGAAAAAAGAAAAAAAGAAGGAAAGACAGACAGACAGAAGCACAAATAGACGGACAGACAAACAGACAATGACAGAGAAAGAAAGACAGCAAGCAAGCAAACAAACAAGCAAACAAGAAAGAACGAACGAAAAAGAAAAACAAAGATAAGAAGAGAAAGAATAAAGAAAGAAAAAAAAAGAAGGGAAGAAAAAAAAAACCGAACGAGAAAGAAAAAAAGAAAGACAAAGATCACGTTAAAGACTTAAAAGCTTATGAGAAAGATAGTTTAGTAAAGAAAAACTCAAAATGATGTGTCAAAAAAGAAAGAAGATAAGCTATTAACATATAAGTGAAAAAAATTAGGAGGTGAGAGTAATTGAATGTTAGTAAAGATGAGAGGTAATAAGATAGAGATAAAGAAGAGGAGGAGGAGGAGGAGGAGGAGGAGGAGGAGGAGGAGGAGGAGGAAACTGACGAGAGAGGGACCATGTAAGAAAATGATGTGATGGGCGAAATGGAGTAGCTGTGAAAGAGGTGATGGGAAAGAGATAGAGAGAAGGAGGAGAGAGGGAAGGCGAGACGGCCGGAGGAAGACGTGAATAGGGCGGGAGAACGGATGGGTTTGGTAGGAAGAGGAAGGGAAGGAGTGGGGGAGGGAAGAGTGATGGAAGGGAAATGGAGGAATGCTGGGGAGGAAATGGAGGAGTTGATGGGAGGCGGTGGACCTTTCCATAACAAGTACTCAACGTGTTATGGAGGTACAGGAAGGAGGGAGGGAGGGAGTTAGGTGGGTGGGTAGGTTCTGTAGGTTAGAAGGTAAGGAGATAGAGAGTAAAGAAAGGAGGAAAGGAAAGAAAGAAGGAAGGGAGGGCGGTAGGAAGGAAAGAAGAAAGGAAGGAAGGAAGGATAGAAAGAATGAATGAATGAAGGCTAGAAGTGAGTAAGTAGGGAAGGAAGGAAGGAAGGAAGGATAGAAAGAATGAATGAATGAAAGCAAAAAGCGAGTAAGGAAGGAAGAAAAGGAAGGAAGGAAGGAAGGAAAAAAGGAAGGAAGGGAAGGAAAGAAGGAAGATAGAAGCAAAGAAAGGATGAAAGTAAGGAAGATAATAAAATGTGAACGAAAGGAAGGTAGGGAGGGAGAGAAAAACGGAGATGTAGGAGGGAAGGAATGAAGAGAGGGAGTGGAAAGTGGTCAGTGATGTCGCTTTTGTTGTTGTTATTGTTAGTGTTGATATATTGTTGACACATTTCACTCGTTTTCCATTTCTTTGCTATACTTTCATCCATTCCTTTCGTACTGACCTCAACACCGTCCCACACACACCAGCAGTATCGGAAAAATATAGTCTTTTTTTATTTTGTTTCATATATATTGATCTTCTTCGTTCGATTATAAATAAGTTGTTGCCGGTCATAAGTAATAACAGATTTTTAGGTCACTTTCAGTAACGTAATTTGTTCTGTTTTAATCGGTTCAACGTACTACGAGGGATGTCAATAATTCAGTACTAAAATAATAAAAAGCAGATAGACTGATACAAACATACAAATATATAATACTATTTTAAGCCAATCTTTTTTTTAGCTCTCAACCCTACTCCCCCCCCTCACGCACACACGCACATACATACATACATACATACATTCACACACACACACACACACACACACACACACACACACACACTGACTAGCAATTCACTCGGGTCAAGGGCTCATGAATCACCAGCTGTCGGCGATACATTCTCTCTCTCTCTCTCTCTCTCTCTCTCTCTCTCTCTCTCTCTCTCTCTCTCTCTCTCTCTCTCTCTCTGTGTGTGTGTGTGTGTGTGTGTGTGTGTGTGTGTGTTTGTGTGTGTGTGCGTGTGTGTGTGTGTTATTTTCGGTTTTCCTATTTTTTTGCCGTTGTAAGTGACCCGCGTGAATGGTACGGATCTGTTGAGAATAAAGGGGAAAGGTGTGTGACCGTGACAAAACCATAGAATTCCCTATTTGATTTTTGTATGAGTATTTTTTTATTCAGTTTCATATGAAGGGATCTTGCCAAATGAATAAGACTATTAGGGTTATTTTTATGTTAGGCTCAAAGTAAAGCGCCGGAATTGTTTCATGATGGGGCCTGTTGGTCGGACCTGTCCCGTTAGTGGCGCAGGTAATTGCTTTTATAGTGACGTCATTCTTGCTTGGCTTATGTTGCTCCCCGAAGAGAGTTTAGCTTGAGTCCGGGTTGATAGGTGGTCATCAGAACAGCACTGATTGTATTATTTGCATTATTGTTTGTTGTATATATTTTGGTGTGTTGTGTATTTCATCAAGATATGTTCTGCTATTATTTGCGTTCTAAGTTTAATTGGTAGTTTCTCATATTGTGCGTTTTATTATTTAACTCGTTTTTTTTTTCTATCCGAGGAAGCGTGATGCACTTGTCTTGTCCACTCTGTTGTTGTGAATCTTTTGTGCCTCTTTTAACCCGGTGGTAGCAGCAGGGATCATGTTTCTTAATGGTCCCTCTAAACGAGAAAAATGAGAAAAAATCATCACTCACACAAACCATTTCAAAATATATATCTAAGCATTTGTGATCAGTTTATGTATCATCTATTTTGGGGAAGTTTATATCATGGCACAAATTTGGCCCGTCACTGCTACACGGTAAAGCCACAAATTTGGCCCGTCGCTGCTACACGGTAAAGCCACAAATTTGGCCTGTCGCTGCTACACGGTAAAGCCACAAATTTGGCCCGTCGCTGCTACACGGTAAAGCCACAAATTTGGCCCGTCGCTGCTACACGGTACAGCCACAAATTTGGCCCGTCGCTGCTACACGGTAAAGCCACAAATTTGGTCCGTCGCTGCTACACGGTAAAGCCACAAATTTGGCCCGTCGCTGCTACACGGTAAAGCCACAAATTTGGCCCGTCGCTGCTACACGGTAAAGCCACAAATTTGGCCCGTCGCTGCTACACGGTAAAGCCACAAATTTGGCCTGTCGCTGCTACACGGTAAAGCCACAAATTTGACCGTCGCTGCTACACGGTAAGGCCACAAATTTGGCCGTCGCTGCTACACGGTAAAGCCACAAATTTGGCCTGTCGCTGCTACACGGTAAAGCCACAAATTTGGCCCGTCGCTGCTACACGGTAAAGCCACAAATTTGGCCCGTCGCTGCTACACGGTAAAGCCACAAATTTGGCCCGTCGCTGCTACACGGTAAAGCCACAAATTTGGCCCGTCGCTGCTACACGGTAAAACCACAAATGTGGCCAGTCGCTGCTACGGTAAAGCCACAAATTTGGCCCGTCGCTGCTACACGGTAAAGCCACAAATTTGGCCTGTCGCTGCTACACGGTAAAGCCACAAATTTGGCCCGTCGCTGCAACAGGGTTAAATCTTTCATCAATTTCATCCACTCCGTCAAAACAGAGCCCACCAGAGAGCAGTAGCTTCGCCATGGCTGCCAGGACGCGCTCCGACACGCTATTCCCTAATCATGAGTTGTGACGCTTTCCCTGGACACATGTTTTCGGCCACCGGGATATGGAATGCAATCAAATGCGCTTTTTCCATCAACACGTTAAAAATGATTAATGATTATCGAGAAAAATTAATGACCTAGCTACCCACGTTATGTTGTTAAAAAACGGGATGTGTAGATAGTTAACATTTTCTTTGACACACGAGATAGAGATAGTAAGTAGATATATAGATAGATAAATATATAGAGATAGAGAGAGACAGACATGGATATATAGATAGATAGATAGATTGATAAATAGATAGATAGACAGAATAATAGTTAGATACATATAGATAAAAATATAGAAATGCATATATAGACAGATAGACAGATGGATAGATTAATAGATAGATAGATGGAGTGCTAGGCATACATACATACATACAGACAGACAGACAGACAGACAGACAGAGTAGACGCAAGACAATACCACCTGGCTGTAAAGTGAACCTGCCTTCTATTTAATTAACGAATCACTTATGTACTTTTCCTTTGTCTTAGCACGACCTAGACATTTCCTATTCATTAAACGCATAAAAGGAGAGAAAAACAGCCGGGTATCCCTTCAACCGTTAATTATTTCAGGTTACGTTTCTTTTCCCTCTCGTAAAGTTTGAGCAAGTACTCTTTACCTCCCTTTTTATTTTTATTTTTACTGCCGTCCCTGTTTGCTCGGTTTCGTAATCTCTAGTTTTTTTTCCCTCTCTTGAACTCTCCTTTTTTATCTTGCTCATGTAACCAGTTCTCAACGGTTCTTTGTTGTGCGTGTGTGTTTTTTTTCCACTCTTTCCTTTTTTCTTTTTCGTATTTGTCCACTTTTTTCAACTTGCCTGGTTTCGTATTCTACTGTTTTATCCTCAGCTCTTTTTTTTATCAGAACTAACTCTCAACCTTTTTTTTGTATGGTCCCTTTTAATTCCTTTCTGCCTTGCCTTTTCTCCCAATTGTCTACATTTTCACTTTGTCCTGTTTCGTAACGTTTCTTTTTTCTAATCTTCAAATCTACTTTTTATACCACTCTTTACTTTTGTCTATTATGGGAGCGGTGAGTAGCGGGCTTTTTTTTCTTCTGTGCACTCTTTTCGTTGCCCTTGAGTCGTCTCCTTTGCTGGAAAAAAAGCGCATTGAAGTACCTCTTAATTTTTATTTTATTTCTATGCCCCCTTTTTAAACATTCTCTAGCTTTGCCTTTTCCTTATTTCTCCACTTTTTCAACTTTCCTCGTTTCGTAATCTCTTTCTTTTTTCAATCTTCATCTTTACTTTTTGTGCTCATTGAATTACCTCTCAATTTTTATTCTATTTGTGTGTTTCTTTTTCTCCTCTCCAGCTTTTTCTCTTCCTTATTTGTCCACTTTTTCAAGTTGCCTCGTTTCGTAATCTGTATCTTTTATCATCAGCACTACTTTTTGTTGTTGCTTATAACCATACTCAATTTTTTTTCTATATATGTATCCTCCCTTTTTTCTCCTCCTTTACTTCATTTGTCTGTATTTTCAGCTTGCTTGGTTTCGTAATCTGCTTTAATTTTTCTCCTCTAGCTTTTTTTATGCTCATTGAACTACCTCTCAACTTTTACTTTTTTGTGTCCTTCCTTTTTAGCTTTGCCTTTCCTCCATTTGTCTACTTTTTCAGCTAGTTCGGTTTCGTAATCTTCTTTTATTTTTCTCCTTGAGCTCAATTTTTTATGCTCACTCAACTACCTCTCAATTTTTATTCTATGTCTGTGCTTCCTTTTTCTCTTTTTTAGCTTTGCCTTTCCTCCATTTCTCTACCTTTTTTTCAGATTTTTGCTCATTCAACTACCTCCCAACTTTTATTTTCTTTGTTTACTTCTTTTTATCCCTCTTTTAAGGCTCTTTAGCTTTTCCTTTCCCCGAACTGTCTACTTCAATATTTTTGTGTGGGGTAGTCTCCTCTTTTTCCCCTCTTCAGCTCTACCTTTTTCAGATTTGACCGTTCCTCAGGGTTTTTTTTTCTCTCTCCCCCGTTTTTTCTCTCCTCAAGGCTCTCTTCTTTTCAAACTTTTACTCCGTGGCATTTTCTCAGCAGCCCCTTCTCGAATTTTATGCCTCAAAAACCACTTGTTCCACTTGTTTTACTGTATTTTTTCCATATCTACATGTTTTGTTTTCTACTTTCTTTTTAGTTTGTGCGGTTTTTCATTTAGTTTGTGTCTTATGTATTTATTTGATTATTTATATTCATTTGTTATATATTTTTTGACAGTATTATGCCTTTTCTACTTCTTCCTGCTCCTCCTCCTTCTACTCTTTTT
Organism: Eriocheir sinensis; assembly: GCF_024679095.1. Classification (NCBI taxonomy): domain Eukaryota; kingdom Metazoa; phylum Arthropoda; class Malacostraca; order Decapoda; family Varunidae; genus Eriocheir; species Eriocheir sinensis. Next base: position 57,716 of record NW_026112003.1, read on the forward strand.
CTTCTTTCTCGTCCTTCTCTTCCTCGTCCTCCTCTTCTTCCTCGTCATTCTCCTCCTCCTCCTATAGTAGACAAAGCCGGCTGGTGATGTTGATGGTGTTGATAGTGGTGGTGTTAATGGTGCGTGGTGGTGATGATGGTATTGATGATGTTGCTGGTGTTTGTCGCGCTACTGATTGTGGAGTTGTTGTTGGTAGTGGTGACAGTGATGGTGGTGGTGGTGATGGTGTTGATAGGGATGACGTTGATGGTGATGATGGAAAAAGTGGTGGTGAGTGATAAAGAACTAACCTGCCATCTATATCGTGGTGGTGGTGGTGGTGGTGACAAAGATTGCGTTGCTGAAGATGATGGGAATGGTGGTTGTGGTGGTTGGGGAGGATAAAGAACTAAGCAACCAAGTACAGCGCGGTGGAGGTGATGGTGGTTGTGGTGGTGGAGAATTTTTAAGCCAGATTTATGCAGAGTCCGCGCCAAAACTTCCATCAGAAAGTGATTTTGTAACCATAAATTCAGATTCTTCTCGCCTATCCTCCTCCTCCTCCTCCTCCTCCTCTCCCTCTTTTCTCCCTGCTCCTAACCCCTCTCCCCCATCCCTCCCTTATGTCTACTTCTACTCCATTACTTCTTTTCACCGTACTAAAAATTTTGCCTCTTTCTACAACTACGTTTTATTTATTTATTTTTTTGGTTTATTGTTTTCTTAAGTAATCATGTTCATATTTCGACTTTTTTCCGTTTTTCATTGTCTGTCTGTTTGTATTTCCTTCCTCTCCTCCTCCTCCTCTTCTTCTTGTGAGGCCATCATCACCTCGCTTAATGTAAATATTATGTTTATATTATGTTTATTATTTTGTTCCCTGAGAGAGTTAATGACATCCGCTTCCTGGTTTTTCTCTTCTTCCTTCTCCTCTTATTCCTCGTTCTCTTCCTGCAACTCTTACTTTTCCTTTCCTTGCCTTGTTCTTCTCCTCTTCCTCGATCTTTTTCTCTATTCTTGTGTCTTATTCATGTTCCATTCTTTTACCTTCCATTTACGAGTATTATGTTCATTCGGCCCAACCAAATCGAAGTAGTCAGTCGTTTTTATTTCCTCTTGATGGCAAAACTCTCATTATTCCTTTATATTGTTTTCTATTTTATGCATTTTTGTCTCTTCATTCTCCCATTCTTTACCTTCCCTATTCTTCTGATGGTAGTTTTCCCATTATTCATTTACATGCTTTTGTTTTTATATCTGCTCCTCGTTTGTGTCACCTCTTTGTTTTCTCCTGTTACCCTTCTTTTACTTCATTGCTCCTCTGCTTCTCTGCCTTTTTCGTCTTTCTGGTGTCTTCCGCAAACTACCATTTCTTTCTCTTACCCCATTTACCCTCATACATTTTTCATCGCATTTCCGGGTCGCCAAGAAATCACGAGACTCATGCGGTGGGTCGATGGCTCTCTTCGTCTTTCCGCACCTAATCACCTCCATTATTGGACTGTGTAACCCGCCAGCGACCCTTTATCTTTTCCATGTATTGCCGGTTTCAGAGTTTTCTTTCCAGTCTTGAATTTTCCTCCGTTCATTTATACTTCTTACCCTCTATATTTTTTTGGGGGGGTTAGTGCAATTTTTTTCATCTTTCTTCTTTCTCATCTTCAACCTCTTTACTGTTTTTATTTTCTTAGTTCCGTTTTTGTGTCTGTAATTTATTTTTCTCTTCCTTTTTATCTTTTTAGCGTTCATATATTTCTGCTTTTTTTTCACTTGCTCTTTATGTCTATGCCTTTTTTTCAATTTTTTATCTTCCACCTTTTTTATTATTTTCCTTTATTTCTTTTTACTTGTCTGTTATTTCTTTTTCCTTCTTCTTATCCTTCTTTTCTCGTTCATATATTCCTCCTTCACTCGTTCTTTACATCACTGCCTTTTTTTATATTTTTCATCTTCCTCTTCTTTATTGTTTTTTCCTTGGTATCGTTTTACTCGTCTGTTATTTCTTTTTCCTTCTCCTTCTCCTTCTTTTCTCGTTCATATATTCTTCCTTTTTTTCCTTCACTCATTATTTACATCACTGTCCTTTTTCTATTTTCATCTTCCACCTTTTTTATTGTTTTTCCTTGGTTTCGTTTTACTGTTTGTCTATAATTTCTTCCTTCGCGCTAACCTTTTCTCCTTCTTTTATTCGTGCTTTCATCCTTAACACATTTCTTTTTTATTTTCATCCTTCCCATTTTCAACCCTTAAATCCTTCCTTCTTTTATCACATTCTGCCTTCACTCACCCATTTGATCCTATCCTCCATCCTTCCTTCTTTCTTTTCCTTCTCTCTTTTTCCTCCCTTTCATTTTGTCTTTTCTTTTATTCCACTCTATTCTATTACTATTTTTTTTGTCGAACCTTCCTTTGAAACTTGCTACCTTCGTCACCCCTTTATGTACTCCCTCTACGTCTCATCATCTTCCCACCTTCCTTAACCCGTTGGCTCTACCTTTCCTCCCGTTCCATTTTCCTTTCTCCCTGGCGACTTAGCTGGGGGTGGGGGTACCCTAAGCTGCCTCCTTTGCTGTAAAAAACAACGTAAAAACTGTGTAAAGATCCCGGGTGACAAGTAAATTAGATAAACTTCCCTATTTACATTATCATAAAAGCAGATTTTTTGGCCACTTTACTCTATTCAGGAGCAGTAAGTAGCGGGCTTTTTTTTTCATTATTGTTTTTTTCTTTTTTTACGCCCTTGCACTGTCTCCTCTGCTGTAAAAAAAAAAAAAAAAAGATAAAATGGATGAGTTGAGGTTGCTTACTCTTTTGCAAATTTCAGTTGCAAAAAAAAGCTTGACTCGGGATGGATTAATATTTTTCACGAGGATCAACGGCGAAATGAGACCGGGTGACAAGGAAAGAAGATGAACTCTGCCATTTAATTTACACTAAAATGAGATAATGACAGAGGATGAGTCCAGGTGACTTATTGTTTTATCGAGCATCAGGTAAAATGACTGTGACCCAAGGAAGGTGAACATGGCCTCCCTCCCTCCCCCACTCCCTCCCTCCCTCCCCCCATCCCTCCCCCCTCCCTCCCTCCGGCTCTTGAATAGGCTCTTAAGGCACTAGTTGTTTGGCTGATGATGGCGCGAGGCGTGTGATGGGGAGGCAAGTGGCGCCCTTACTCGAGATCACGGCGATTCCTGCGGTTAGTGGTGGTGCAAAGTTTGTTAGGTCATTCCCGGCAGACGAAGGAGTGGGGGGGGAGGGGATAATGGGCTGGAGGTGGAGGGGGCGAAGAGGTGCCTGGTGGTGGTGGTGGTGGTTATGAGGAGGTGATGGTGTTATGGTTTTATGGTTACTCTCCTTAACAAACAGTGAGGGATGACTTTATTATTTCAATCTCCTGTCTGCCTTTAGTGTATCCCTGACAGGTTAGGGACGGAGGGGGTCAAAGGGTCACGTGGTTGGGGTTAACAAGGGTTTTATCAGGGTCGTGTGGTGATGGTTTTGAAGTAACTCAATTCTGTAGTGAGGTTATGCAGTGAGAGGCGGCTATTATTTCGACCTTTTCCTCACCCTTGCCCATAGCGCCTTGATCACTATTATGAGCCGATGTGAGGGTCTCGTAGGTAATCTCTCCTCCTCCTCCTCCTCCTCCTCCTCCTCCTCCTCCTCCTCCTCTTCTTCCGCGAACAGTGAGGACTGGCTTTCATATCTAATCTTTCTGTGCCTTTTGTTGAGCTATCTGTCAAGGCAATTACTTCACCTTGGAACGCTACGATTTCTGATTGCTATTTCATCTTTATTTGTGACAATCTGCAGAAACATTCATCATCCAGTAGTTTTTTTGTTTGCTTCAAGGCTTTATCTCATCGTAATTTCGCTTTTTTCCAGATTATTTTATTACGTACGGAAATTGTCATAGTTCATTAGGTTCAGTCTGTACATCAGGGCTTTTATCTGATTGGAATTTCACCTTTTTCTACGGAAATTTTCATCCTTCAGTAATTTATGATCAAGAATTTACTGCAGGCTTTACAGCTTCCTCTGTAATCACCGCCAACACTCGCTGCAGACTTCATTTCAACCTTGGCCTCTCGTCGTGAGCGATTTGCAGCAGATATTCAATCCATTCCGGCACCGCTTTGCCAGACGTTTTTAAACCATTCGCTTCCTGAGTTTAGAGGCTCGTGATAGATGGGTTGCGGGGGTGTGCTGAAGTTGTCTTGTTAGGTAAAATGTGTGTTGATGGTAATTGAGGGAGGTGGACAGGGAGGAAAGGATAAGAAATTGAGGAGAGGATGAATAGGAGGTTAATGAAGGGAGAGGAAGCAGGTGGTAGAAAATAAATAGAGGTTGCCATGTTAAGTAAAGGATGTGTTGATGGTAGAGGAAGGAGATGGACAGGAAGGAGGGGATAAGAGATTGAGGAGAGAATGAGTTGAAAAAGGAGGATAGTGAAATTGAGGAGAGGATGAATAGGAGGTTAATGAAGGGAGAGGAAGCAGGTAGGAGAAAATAAAGAAAAAGTCTTGTTAGGTAAAGGATGTGTTGATGGTAGAGGAAGCAGATGGACAGGAAGGAGGAGATAAGATATTGAGGAGAGAATGATTTGAAAAAGGAGGATAGTGAAATTGAGGAGAGGATGAATAGGAGGTTAATGAAGGGAGAGGAAGCAGGTAGGAGAAAATAAAGAAGTTGTCTTGTTAGCTAAAGGATGTGTTGATGGTAGAGGAAGAAGATGGACAGGAAGGAGGGGATAAGAGATTAAGGAGAACATGAGTTGAAAAAGGTGGATATTGAAGGGAAATGAAA
>NW_026112003.1:67500-92500 GCF_024679095.1 Eriocheir sinensis
GAAGAGAGAAAGGGAGGAGAACAAGAAGAGGGAAGAATAAGAGAACGAGGAGGAAAAGGAAGATGGAGATAAAGAGAGAACATGGCAAAAGAGGAGAATCATTTTACCTTTTTCCTCTCTCACTCTCTTCTTTCATCTTCTCCCTTTTCCGATGCTAAATCCTCACGTTCTTCCACCTCTTTTAACTCACCATCGCTCCTCATACTCCTCTTCCTCCTCCTCTTGCTCCTCCTTTTCTACCTGACGCGGCGGATCAAACGAGAAGTCTTACCTGGCGAGTCGTGAAGGAAATGCAGCTCACGCCTCACCTGGACTTGGCCGGAGGTGTGATCGTGGCTGTGAACTGATAAACAAGCTTGGCAGTCTCGTGTGTGTGTGTGTGTGTGTGTGTGTGTGTGTGTGTGTGTGTGTGTGTGTGTAGTAGCGATAATGCACTGTTGTTTTCGTTATTAGGGTTTTGTTAATGTTTAAAAGCATGTTGTTGTGCTCCAAAGTCGTCGCGCTACACAGAGAGTAGACAGGTAACCCAATTAATTAGGAGAGTACGTAACCTCGCTTCACCTTCATTATAGCGAGAGTTTCACTTTAAAGGGACTGCACGCGCTCGCATTACCTCTATACTACCATCATCATCAGTAATAGTTGTAGTAGTAGTAGTAGTGGTAGTAATAGTAGTAGTGGTAGTAGTAGTAGTAGTAGTAGTAGTATCTCCGTCAGGCTCAGAATCAACCTCCCAATCGTCTAATTACAGAAGCTAAAAGTGAAAGTAATGAATCAACGTGAACACCTGTGATATAAGTCTGTTTATTACCTGTTGTGCACCTGTCTTTGTTGTTATTTTTGTTGTGGACTGATACTGGCTTTGGAAAGGGAGATGGAAAGAGAGAGAGAAAGAAACAGAGAAACAAATGTACAAATATTCTAACAAACAAACAAAAAAAGAAAAAAGAATGAAAGAAATAAAGAAAAAAAAGTAGAGAGTGAGTTACGGGAGGTGTGCCAACTTAAGTACATAAATAAGAAAACAAGAAAAAAAACCGTTGAAAAAGAATGAAAAAAATATCTTACTCTGCACTCAACCTCAAACTGAAGAAGAAAAGTAAACAATCAGAGCGTAATGACACTCCTGATTCTGCTTTTCGGCTATTTCTATCTGCTTAATTATGTTTACCTGCTCTAATTACATCCCCCGGTGTTGACCTATTGATCGGGGCGGCGCTAAACTTCTTCAATTAATGCTGGACGACTTACGTAATTAGTCTCTTTTAATTGTTCCCATTCATTCGTTCATTCATTCCTTCATTCATTTAGTCAGTCAGTCAGTCAGGCGTTGGTTGGTAAGTGTGGCATGAACTATTTTTGTTATTGTTGTTATTGTTATTTTTGTTACTAGTAGGAGTGGTAGTAATGTTGTTGTTGTTGTTCTATATCATATGCTACCTTCCTCTCTTTCTTCCTTTCCTTCTCCTCCTCCTCTTCATTTTTATCCTTTCCTCCTCCTTATTCTCTTTAATCATATTCTACTTTTCCTCTTCCTCCTTCTCCTCTTCTTCTTTCTTATCCTTTCCTCATCCTCCTTTTCATTCATATCCTTGTCTCTTCTTCCTCTTCCTCATTTTTATTCTTTCCTCCTCCTCCTTCTTCTTCTCCTCCTCCTCCTCCTCCTCCTCCTCCATGTTCTTCTTATTGGACAAAGGAATTAACTCCACAACTCCTTTCAATGCCTCCCTTCATGTGAACGCTCCAGGCACACACACACCCGAACACACACACACACACACACACACACACACACACACACACACACACACACACACACACACACACACACACACACACAATTACTTGACCCTAAATTCATTAACATACATAAACGACACGCCAGAGAGAGAGAGAGAGAGAGAGAGAGAGAGAGAGAGAGAGGAATCCTACAAGTTTTCCCCCTCAACTAGCTACCTTTAAGACTCTCTCCCTTTTTCCTTTCTTTTTAGGATTCAGGACACACTCGTAGAATTTAACCCCCCCCCCCTTTTTTTTTTACCCCGGGGCTTCAAGTGAGAGCGAGATACCTGCGCGTGATTAAGGGAACCCACCTGAGCGTGACTTGGGTCCTTGTGAGCGATCCTTACGCAACCCCCTCTAATTGCATAACTCTCTCTCTCTCTCTCTCTCTCTCTCTCTCTCTCTCTCTCTCGTTCATCTTTATCTCTCTCACACACATTCTGCATTGCTATCTTAAAACAGAGGAAAACCACACTCAATTTTAGTTCATACAATTATCTTCGTTAACTTATATAAACAAGCAACTTCCCTTATATATATACACAAACTCGTCCCATATATCTCTCTCGGTCTCTATCCCTTTCTTCCTCCCGCAGTCTCTATATTGCCATCACAACCAAAGACACCACATATAATCCACACAATCCTCTTCCTCTTCTTATACAAACAATCCACGTCTCTTAAAAATAAACACAAAACCAGTCGCATCCTTGATCTTCCTAATGATGCACACCTTTAACTTGCTGCCTCTCCACCTGTCCCCTAATTGTATTCTCCCCAGACACGTGCGGCAGACAGGTAGAGAGGCCGATAAAACCCTGCATTAGTCGAGATTACAGAGAGAGAGAGAGAGAGAGAGAGAGAGAGAGAGAGAGAGAGAGAGAGAGAGAGAGAGAGAGAGAGAGAGAGAGAGAGAGAGAGAGAGAGAGAGAGAGAGAGAGAGAGAGAGAGAGAGAGAGAGAGAGAGAGAGAGAGAGAGAGAGAGAGAGAGAGAGAGAGAGAGAGAGAGAGAGAGAGAGAGAGAGAGAGAGAGAGAGAGAGAGAGAGAGAGAGAGAGAGAGAGAGAGAGAGAGAGAGAGAGAGAGAGAGAGAGAGAGAGAGAGAGAGAGAGAGAGAGAGAGAGAGAGAGAGAGAGAGAGAGAGAGAGAGAGAGAGAGAGAGAGAGAGAGAGAGAGAGAGAGAGAGAGAGAGAGAGAGAGAGAGAGAGAGAGAGAGAGAGAGAGAGAGAGGTAAACACTCACCCATTTCTATTTATATCTCCACCCTTTTTTATTCCTTGACCTTATCTTGCTACACACACACACACACACACACACACACACACACACACACACACACACACACACACACTCAATAACTGTATACATAATATTCTCCGCTGTCTCAGCCTCCCTTCAGGAATAACAAATACAAGTGTTGCCAATCGAGGCCCCACCACCATCAGAACACTTTTGGAGCCTCGCAGACGTCGGCAGGGCAAAGATATCTCGTTTCCTTCTTTTCCTGTTTTTCTTGCATCATAGAAGTCGTTGTTTTCGGTGTGTTGGAGGACTTTATACTTCCTTTTCGCTGCCTGTATGTCATAAATCTTCTTCTCTGGGTTAGTAACATCATTAATGGCTTCTTGTTTTCCTTGTTTCCAGTCCTTAAAGAAGTCAATGTTTTGCTGTGTATAGATGAAGGAGGACTTTATACTTTCTTTTCGCTGCCTGTATGTCATAAATCTTCTTCTCTGGCTTCGTGACATCATTAATGGCTTCTTGTTTTCCTTGTTTCCAGTCCTCGTAGAAGTCAGTGTTTTGGTGCGTAGATGTGTGCTTGGAGTATATAGTTTTCTTTTGCTTCATCTACACCGTCATAAATATTTTTGGTGTACTTAGTGACTGCATTAATGGTTTCTTGTTTCCTGGTCTCCTTTCCTCACAGAAGTCGTATTTATAATGCGTAGGAGGAGGAGGAGGATATATTTCTTCCTCGCTTCCCTTTCACGGTCATTAATGTTCCTCTTTTTGCGTGGTTAAGTGCACTAAAGGCCTCTTGTTTCCTTGCTTTCTGTCCTCTTAGAAGTCGTTGTTTTGGCGTGAAGGAAGAGGATATACTTCTCTATTGCTTCCTCTACACTGTCTTAAATAGTCTTGGTGTGCTTAGTAACTGCATCAAAGCCTTCTCGTTTCCTTGTTTCCTCTCTTAAAAGTCATTGTGTTGCTACCTAGGGCAAGGATGTTTTTTTTTTTTTTTTACAGGAAAGTTCAAAGGCATAAAAAAAGAAAATAATGAAAAAAAAGCCCGCTATGTATTTCTATGTATTTCTTGCCCGCTTCCTTCTGCGTAGTAAGTGCGGTAAGGAGGTCTTGTTTTCCTGTTTTTGACGGTCACAAAAATACTTGTTCTCATATATAGTGGAGTAAAGAATACTTGGATTTCCCCTTTAAACAGTCGCTGGGGTTCTTCTTTTGCGCCTATCTCGGTTATAAGGAACCTTTTACCTGCGGCCTCTTTCATAACGTATCGGATATCATGCTATTTATGCCGTCTTCATCATCACCACAACTACAACTTCCCACTACTGACCCTACTTAACAATTCTATATATACTAACCGTGCACAACTCTACATCATCCCCACAGCCACCCCCATACAATACCTCTCCGTTAATCTAATCTCCATCTCGACTGTAACCCTTTCCTGCACCACCCACCAGTATTGCCACCTCCCACATTATATATACGTACTGTCGCTACCACATGCTGACCACATACTGAACTGTTCTCTAGTATGTGTATTCACCTTATAACCACATACAACACACCTTCACATAACACCACACAATATTCAATAAGTTTCTGCCCATCCACATAATACCACTAACCACATACTCACATCCACACAACATCACTCCACATCGCCCCAGTTCACACATCACTTCATCCACAGTATCACCACATAACCACATAGCATCACTCCACATAACGGCACATACATTATCACACAAGTCCACATAACATCACTCCACACATAACAGCACACGCTCCCACACATCACCCCAGTCCACATATCACACACCCCTTCACCCCCAACCTCCCATCACTCAGCACCCAGTGTCTGCCTCATTTCCCTCATGCTAAATAAATACCCGGCCCGTCACCGCTAATGAGTTCGCGCTGTAAGGCTAAGGATAAAAATTGTGATGAACGGGCTGCCTCATCTCTTCCCCTCCTCTTCCTTCGCTTCCTCCTCCCTCGGCCCGCTTGCTAATGAAAATGGTAACCACACGAACGATGAAAATGAAATGGCTACAATCCTAAATAACTTTTTCGCATCCGTATTTACCGACGAAGATTGTTTATCACCTCAACCGCCGGAGGTTAGAAGGGCCGAAAAGATGTTAAGTGGCGTGCTCATCGTAGAAAGTGACATTTACGCACAATTGAAAAGATTAAAGTAAGCAAAGCTCCTGGTCCAGACAAAATTACCCTAGGGTCTTAAAAGAAATCAAACATCAAATTTGTAAACCGCTCTCCATCATATTCAATAAATCTTTAACAGCTGGAAAAGTTCCGTCGGATTGGAAACTTGCAAATGTCACACCAATTTTCAAAATGGGGGACAAGTCTCATCCAGGAAACTATCGACCAATTAGCCTGACATCTATTGTTTGTAAGTTAATGGAGACTATCATTCGCGACAATATGGTGAAATTCTTCGAAGAAAATAATATAATAAATAATTCGCAACATGGCTTCCGTAGTAAACGTTCGTGTTTGACTAACTTACTTGATTTTTTTCACTATATTTTTGAGGTGTTCGATGAAAGCAGATCAGTAGATATCATATATCTGGATTTTCAAAAGGCATTTGATAAGGTCCCCCACCAACGATTGCTCAGCAAACTACTGGCGCACGGTATCTCGGGTAACATTCACAATTGGCTTGCGGACTGGCTCTCTGAGCGGAAACAGAGAGTAGTTCTAAACGGTGTTACATCTAACTGGCTCGATGTCAAAAGCGGCGTACCTCAAGGATCAGTGCTTGGCCCCATGCTCTTCTTAATTTATGTTAATGATATCGATGATGGGCTCACTTGCAAAGTATCAAAATTTGCTGATGACACAAAAATTGCTAGTAAAGTAACTGCGACACTCGACGAAGAAGCTTTACAATCAGATCTAGATCGACTTGCACGTTGGGCCAATCAATGGCAAATGAAATTTAACGTTGACAAATGTAAAGTGTTGCACATCGGAAAAATAACAATCGCGTTCGGTACGTAATGAATGGCCAACAACTTTCTGCAGTAAGTAAAGAAAAGGATCTTGGAATCACTATATCAAGCGATTTAAAGCCCGGTCAGCATTGTTCAGAGGTAGTTAAAACTGCAAACAAATTGGTTGGCTTCATCGGACGAGTCTTTAATAATAAATCGGAAAAAGTAATATTAAAACTGTATAATTCGTTGGTTCGACCCGTCTAGAGTACTGTGTACAGTTTTGGTCTCCCTACTACAGAAAAGACATAGAAAAGATGGAACGGGTCCAACGAAGAGTAACAAAGATGATTCCTAGGTTGAGAAATTTGTCATATGAACAAAGGCTTAAAGAAGTAAATTTATTCAGCCTATCAAAACGAAGAATGCGAGGCGATCTAATAGAAGTGTTTAAAATGTTCAAAGGATTCAGTGATATTAATGCGGAAGATTACTTTACAATTGATCGATCAAATAGAACAAGAAGAAATCACAATTTGAAGATAAGTGGTAAAAGATTCTCGTCGCACGAAGCTAAACACTTCTTCTTCAATCGAGTTGTTAATGTTTGGAACTCTCTACCTTGTGATGTCGTTGATAGTACAACAGTTACGGCCTTCAAGAATAGATTAGACAAGTGTTTTGAATCCAACCAGCAACTAAGATATTACTCATTGTCGTAATAACGTTAAGTTCTTTCGAATACTGGTGTCCTTGTCCGCTTTTATCGCCCGGTTAGTGGTAGCAGTAATGGTAGTTCTTTCCTCTTTCCTACATAAATTCCATGCAGTTTTTCCATGCTGCATGGTTCTTTTTCCTTTCCTGCCAGCTTTGGCTGGAGGGATGGGGGGGTGGGGAGGAGCCTTCGCCTTTGCTGTCCTTCATCTTCCACCTTTGATTAGATAGTTAGTGTAGCTTGTCACAAACAACCTCGTAAGGACCAGCAGGTCTGCTGTTGTTTGTTCTTCCTTTGTGTATCTTTGGTTTTGTGTTCCTCCTCCTCCTCATATTCCTCCTCCTCCTCCTCCTCCTCCTCCTCCTCCTCCTCCTCCTCCTCCTCCTCCTCCTCCTCCTCCTCCTCCTCCTCCTCCTCCTCCTCCTCCTCCTCCTCCTCCTCCTCCTCCTCCTCCTCCTCCTCCTCCTCCTCCCCCTCCTCCTCCTCCTCCTCCTCCTCCTCCTCCTCCTCCTCCTCCTCCTCCTCCTCCTCCTCCTCCTCCTCCTCCTTCTCCTCCTCCTTCTCCTCGCTAGCGTACAGGCGTAGACGGAAGACAATCCTCCCAGCCGTCTCCTGTGAAGACGGATCACACTTCAACGGATCAAGGGCCAACACCAAGGTTAACATAAAACTGGTGGGTGACAGCATTGTTAGAGAACAACTGACTGAGTTCTGTGGACGAAGTATCAAGAACAGGAGACGCTACTGTATTCCTGGTGCAAAACTACAAGATATAGAAGAAGCGGCAGACCTCGTCTCAGACCGCACGGAACAGGACACACTCTTTGTTTTGCACGCTGGCACGAACAACGTTCAAACAACGCGCACGGAGGAAATTTTAGCCGACTACCGACGAGTAATCCGCCGCTACAAGGAGAAGTCACGCCACATCATTGTCTCCGGGATTCTTCCGAGAATCAACGCCTTCACAGGCTTCCACAGAAAGGCGTCAAACATCAACAACAGACTGAAGCACCTCTGTCAGGACGAGGAAGTTTCGTTCGCAAATGTGTGGGATCATTTCTTTGACAACCCCGACCTTTTCCGTCCTGACGGTCTTCACCTCAATGCGATTGGCTCAGCACGGCTTGGTAGGCTGCTGAACGAGGAAGTACTTTGTACTCAAAAACCCGAGCGCGGGAGGGGCACCAAAGTATCGTAAACAACCAACCAGTAGAGCCCGCCCATCATACACCAACGCCCCCAACAGAAAACACACGCAGACACCGGACTACTGTGCCTCGAAGCACTGAAGTCAAGAAGGACATTTCTGTCCTATACACCAACGCGCGGAGCTTAATACCCAAACGGGATGAGTTACTTGCCTACGTTGACGTAGAAAGTCCGGACGTGATTGCCATCACCGAAACGTGGGCCACCTCTGACCACCTAATGACCGAATTCTCAATTCCAGGATACGAGAGCTTCTACAGAAACAGACCACAAGAAAGGAGGAGGTGTTATCTGTTACGTCAAGAACAAATACCCTGCCGTGGAAGTAACCAAAGGAGACTCAGAGAAATATGACACAGTATATGTTGAACTGGAGACTAGCAAGCACAACAAAATAACGATTGGAACCGTTTACAGACCTCCAAAGCAACAAGAAGCGGACGACGAAGCGCTGTACGAAGAAATCCACACCGTAACGCAAAACAAACAATCAGTCATTATCGGGGACTTTAACTGTGCCAACATTGACTGGACCACGATGATTGGAGATCGGGAGGGTAACAGATTGCTCGAAATGTTAGAAGACACTTTTCTTACTCAGATTGTTACCCAACCGACGAGGAAAAATAACATATTAGACCTAGTACTCGTGAGTGATTCAGATCTCACACGTGAATGTCAAGTCGGCGAAAAGCTGGATGGTTGCGACCATCACCTAATCCGCCTAAAGATCAGAACAGACCATGAACTCACCGAAAACACGTCCAAGATTCCAGACTACAAAAGAGCCAATTTTAATTTCGCTCGTGAGCTGCTAACCCAAACAACTTGGGAACCCATGACCTACACTCCTGTGGACGGAGCGTGGAATGGCTTCAAGAACAAACTCCTGGAGGTAGAGAGAACAACTGTTCCCATGAAGACAAGGAGAACAAATAATGCCACAAGCCCACCATGGATGACTACCCAGGTTCGACGGGCGATTAATTTAAAGAAGAGAAAATACAACTCGCCCAAAGAAAACGGCACTGACGAGGCACGCGAACATTACCATCAAAGCCTCAGAGCTTGCAGAACACTCATTCGCCAGCGTAAACGCGACTATGAAGAGCAAATTGCACGCAAAGCCAAGTCCAACCCGAAAAAGTTCTTCACGTATATAAGAACCAAAAAGAAGACAAAAAGCAATATCGGTCCCTTAAAAGATGAAAGTGACGTACTAACACAGGACAGTAGACAAATGGTCGAAATCCTAAACAGAAACTTCGCGTCTGTGTTCACGGTCGAGAATACCCAGTCCGTACCCGAGAGCCCTACCCCACCGATGGGAATCACTCCCCTAGAAATTGGCACAATCGAAGAACGGGATGTGAAGAAGTACCTAGACAAACTCGAGACAAACAAGTCCACCGGACCCGACGACTTGTCCCCCAGGCTGCTCAAGGAACTCAAGCAGCAAATCCTCAAGCCACTCACCACCATCTACAATCTGTCACTACAACAAAACAAAGTCCCAAAAGACTGGAAACAAGCGAATGTAACTCCGATCTACACTAAAGGAGACAAAAGTGTGGCCCTAAACTACAGACCAATCAGCCTGACCTCTGTGGCGGGAAAAATCCTCGAGAAGATCATCAGAGACAAACTCGTTAGGTTCCTTGAAGACAACAACATCATTTCCGATGCTCAGCACGGTTTCAGGAACAAGCGCTCATGCTTAACCAATTTATTGGACTTCTTCCAAGGTATCTATGAAAACTGGGATAATCATATCCCCAGCGATGTTATATATCTAGACTTTCAGAAAGCCTTTGACAAAGTGCCACACGAAAGACTCCTCAAGAAACTCAAGTCGGCGGGATTAGGCGACAATCTGACAGCGTGGATCAAGGACTGGCTCACTGGAAGAAAACAACGAGTTTTACTCAACGGACAGGCCTCCGAGTGGCTCCCGGTCACAAGTGGAGTGCCACAGGGGTCAGTGCTGGGACCCATACTTTTCATCATATATATCAACGACCTAGAACTAGGATTGAAATCCAATCTTTCAAAATTTGCCGACGACACAAAGGTGGGTGGGAAGGCCCTCACAACGGCAGACTGCGAAATTATCCAGAGAGACCTGGACCAGATCACTCGGTGGTCAGAAAAATGGCAGATGTCCTTCAACACTGCCAAATGTAAAGTAATGCATATCGGATCCAGAAACAGCAACCACACATACCACATGGGTGGCGAACCACTACATGTTGTGCAAGAGGAAAGAGACCTCGGGGTCACCATCAGCAGTGACTTGAAACAAATAAAACACTGCAAGTCCGCCTGTAAGAAAGCCAATACAATGCTTGGGTTCATATCGAGGAACTTCGAATACAAGACGCCGGGAGTTATGTTATCCTTGTACAATTCGCTGGTAAGACCCCACCTGGAATACGCCGTGCAATTCTGGTCTCCTAATTACAGGAAAGACATTGAATTACTTGAGAGAGTACAGCGCCGCGCCACGAAGATGATACCATCACTGAGGACGAAGCCCTATGAAGAGCGACTCGAGCGACTCAACCTCTTCACGTTGGAAAAGAGACGCCTGCGGGGAGACATGATACAAGTCTTTAAGTACCTGAACAAGCTCAGCAACGTTGATCACTCCAAACTCTTCACGCTACAAACCAACCTGAGAACAAGAAACAACGGAAAAACAATTCAAGCAAGGCGATGCAATACCGACATCGGCAGGAGTTATTTCGAATTGAGTTGTTCGCCACTGGAACAGCCTTCCTGCAGAAGTGGTTAGCGCAGAGACCATCAACTCCTTCAAGAAACGCATTGATCGCCACTTTGCTGCATCGGGAGTGAACTGAACGTTCCCAAGAGGAGATACACAAGTGCTTTAATCCTTCCCTGCAAGCCACTCCTATGGCAAACGGATTGATTGAATTACTGAACGCAGGCAGCCTAGTAATGAGCCAACAGGCTTTCTGCTGCCTGCTAGTCCATGTTTCCATGTTTCCATGTTTGGTGAGTTTGGGTGTGTGATGCTTTGTTTTAGGTCTCTCATTTCCATTAATTTTAGTTTTTTTTTTATTCTTCTGTAGCTTGGAAGTGTTGGGTTCTTGCCTGCCTGATGTTTATTTTTAGGTTTTCTTTTTCTTTAATTTGTTTAGGCTCCTTGACTTTTTTGGTGGCTTTCAAGTGTTGGGTTTTCATGGCTTGCTGTTCATGCCTGTCTGATGTCTATTTTTAGGTCTCTTTTCCATTAATTTGTTCAGTTTTCCAGACTTCTTCATTGTTGTATTATTTTTACCTCTTCTCAATACTTCTCCAGTCTGCAAACTAGTATACCTTGCCTATTTGCCTTAATTTACCTTGTCATGTCTCTCTTAATATGTTTTTTTTTATAATTATAATATCAAATTTTGCCTCCTCATAATACCTCTCCAGGCTACAAACAATACCGTACCAATTTTCTTGCGTTTTCTATTATTTTACCTTTTAACTTCTTTCCTCGATAGTTTTACCGTTTCTAAACCACATATTGCCCCCTTTTCTGGTACTCCTTCACACCTCTTACGAACCATACCTTGCCAGGCTTCCTAACGTTTTTCTATATTTTTCGTCTTCTCATCTTCCCTCGCAAGCTACTGTTCACACAACATCTATCCTTAACCAGCCATTTTCCGTCTCATCCATACGTCTAACTTCAGCAAATCACACCTTACCTAACATATTTAACATCTCTCACCGTTTTCCTGCTCATCCTCCTCCGCACAGTACACGCCTTGCCTTATGCAGTCGGCTTTTTTCCCTTGCTCAACTGTCGCCCCTCGAGGCAGGGACGAGCGGCGGGCGGTGAGAAGCGGGCGGCAAGAAGCAAGGGGCCGGTCCGTAGTGGGCGCGAGAACTGGTTAGCACGGGCCCTCATCATCCCCGGCCGGCCCTGCCCCGCCGCGGCAAAAACGGAGTACCGCCGCCGGTCATAAGGCCAAATGGATGTAAATGTAATTTCATCTCTTACGTACCATTCCCCCGCGCACAACAACATGTATTTCTGCGCTTCGGGTTACGCTTTCGTGCTGTATTTTCTGGTGCTGTGTGGTTTTCTTACGCCGTGTGTCTTACTGGCTGTACGTTTGTAGTTAATGTGATCTTTTTTACTGTATTCTGCAGCTGCCTGTGGCTCGAACTGCAGCTGGGAAGTACAAACAGGAATACAGGGGATATTCTATACGCTTATCTGCATGTATATTATTTTTTTTAGTGTTGTTTGGGATGTTTGACGTTTTCTTGACCTTTTTTTTGTGTGTGTGTGTGTGTCTTAAAGTGCTTTATGCAAGTATCAGTGGGAAATTTAGTCGATTTTTCATGCCTCTTGTACCGATTCGCGTTGCTCTTTTCTGCTATGTTCATTATTTTTCTAAGGCCAGTGTAGTTTTCTGACTATAACCTCAAGGATTTGTAGACTAAACAGTAGCTACGACGTACTAAAAAATATATATCATAGGGCACGATTAACACGTAGCATACTGGAGGCTACAATACTAAGAAAGATTACCGAAGTTTAACATTTCAAGAACTACATATATACGCATTAAGCTCGTAATGTGACAACAAAAGGCATGAAATGGATGTGTAGGCAAACGATTTTTCTTACACAAACAGCGAGGATCAAAACAGAGAATGGATACCTGTAGACAGAGATAAAAGAAGAGCTTGTGTACTCATAATTATTGATGTTTGTAGGGAAAGGTGTGAGGAGAACAGGAAACATATGAGAAAACACCATAAAGGATAAAGAACTGAATACAAACATGGGAGAAGAGCTTGAGTATTTATAACGATTGACGTTCGTAGGAAGAGGTGAAGAGGAGCAAGGAAAATAGTAAAAATATATGAAAAAACCTACCATTAGGGAGATGAGGCTCTGTGAAGGGGCGAGGGTAGAGGAACTGAGGGACACGCACGGCTAATGAAAGCTACACGAGGCGGGGTTTGCTGGAGAGGGAGAGAAAAAATATGGGAAAGATGAGCCAGCAAAAAAGTTAACAAATTGGGGATTCCTTTACGACGGAAACGAAAAAAGACAAACACGACGGAAACAAAAAAAGGAACAAATGAGTCACGACCTTTTATTATTTAGAGGCAAGAACTTACACAACGGAGGAAGAAATAATGGGAAATGGGAAATCGGGTAAACGTTTCAATTCTATAACCTCGAGAATGTCATGGGGATACCAGCACCGTTAGAAATAAATGCACGTTAATTTATAGACACTGATGAATATACGCTAATAAGTATACGTTGATTATCTTACGTTACAATATAGTAATAGTAATGAGGAGGAGGAGGAGGTGGAAGTTATCAAAGGGAAGAAGAATAGCCTGGAGAAAAAGAAGAAGAAAAAGAAGAAAGAAGACAAAGAAAAATAAGAAAAGAAGCAAAGAAGAAAGAAAAAAACAGTAAATGAGAAAAGAAGAACTAAAAGAAAAAGTTAAAAAATGCGGAGACATAGGAAAGATAATAAAGAATGCTGACAAAGTGGAAATAAAAGAGCCAATTGAAAGAATGACAACGACTCTACATATGAAAGAAGAAGTAAGAAGACGAAAGGGAAAAAAGAGGAGGAGACTGAAGGAGGAGGAGAAGGAGTAGGAAGAAGAAAAAAAAGAAAAAGAGAAGAAAAAAGAGGAGAAGAAAAAAAAAAAAAAAAGAAGAAGAAGGAGAGGAGGAGGAGGAGGAGGAGGAGGAGGAGGAGGAGAGCTGGGTAAGAGGAGAAAAGAAAGAGAGTAACAGAAGAGGAGAGGAAGGAGAGGAGGAACTTTTAAACATGGGGTGACTGTAACAAGGAGACCAAACAAAGAAGTAACATTTGGAAGAGCAAGAAACAAACAAAAGAGAGAGAGAGACAGGGCCACAGAGACAACAGAAGGAGAAGGAGGAGGAGCAGGCGGAAGCGTGCCTTGGGGTTGTGTGTGAGAGAGCGGTCAAGTGGGCAAACAGAGGGGGAGGGAGGGGAGAGGGAAGGAGGGGATGCAATGGGCTAAATGGAAGGGAGGAAGACCTGTTATCAAGGGTGGAAGGATTACGGCGGTGTGGGATGGCCTGGGATTAAGAGGGGTGGTTGGGAGAGCAGAGAGAGAGAGAGGAAGGGAGGGGGAGGGAGAGATGGTGGGAGTGTGGAAGGGAGGGAGGGGAATGGTGTGTGTGTGTGTGTGTGTGTGTGTGTGTGAGAGAGAGAGAGAGAGAGAGAGAGAGAGAGAGAGAGAGAGAGAGAGAGAGAGAGAGAGAGAGAGAGAGAGAGAGAGAGAGAGAGAGAGAGAGAGAGAGAGAGAGAGAGAGAGAGAGAGAGAGAGAGAGAGAGAGAGAGAGAGAGAGAGAGAGAGAGAGAGAGAGAGAGAGAGAGAGAGAGAGAGAGAGAGAGAGAGAGAGAGAGAGAGAGAGAGAGAGAGAGAGAGAGAGAGAGTTTGCATGCGGGCGTGCGGGGGGGGGTGTGTGTGTGTGTGTGTGTGTGAGAGAGAGAGAGAGAGAGAGAGAGAGAGAGAGAGAGAGAGAGAGAGAGAGAGAGAGAGAGAGAGAGAGAGAGAGAGAGAGAGAGAGAGAGAGAGAGAGAGAGAGAGAGAGAGAGAGGGGAGGTGTGTGGGAGTGTGGGGAGGGAGGGAAGGGAATGGTGTGTGTGTGTGTGTGTGTGTGTGTGTGTGTGTGTGAGTGAGAGAGAGAGAGAGAGAGAGAGAGAGAGAGAGAGAGAGAGAGAGAGAGAGAGAGAGAGAGAGAGAGAGAGAGAGAGAGAGAGAGAGAGAGAGAGAGAGAGATTTATAGATAGAAATAGAGAGAGAGAGAGAGAGAGAGAGAGAGAGAGAGAGAGAGAGAGAGAGAGAGAGAGAGAGAGAGAGAGAGAGAGAGAGAGAGAGAGAGAGAGAGAGAGAGAGAGAGAGAGAGAGAGAGAGAGAGATGGTGGGAGACGGGAGGAGGGAAGGGAAATGGTGTGTGTGTGGGTGTTTGTCTGTGTGTGAGAGAGAGAGAGAGAGAGAGAGAGAGAGAGAGAGAGAGAGAGAGAGAGAGAGAGAGAGAGAGAGAGAGAGAGAGAGAGAGAGAGAGAGAGAGAGAGAGAGAGAGAGAGAGAGAGAGAGAGAGAGAGAGAGAGAGAGAGAGAGAGAGAGAGAGAGAGAGAGAGAGAGAGAGAGAGAGAGAGAGAGAGAGAGAGAGAGAGAGAGAGAGAGAGGGGGAGGGAGAGATGGGGGAGGGGGAGGGAGGAAGGGAATGGTGTGTGTGTGTGTGTGTGTGTGTGAGAGAGAGAGAGAGAGAGAGAGAGAGAGAGAGAGAGAGAGAGAGAGAGAGAGAGAGAGAGAGAGAGAGAGAGAGAGAGAGAGAGAGAGAGAGAGAGAGAGAGAGAGAGAGAGAGAGAGAGAGAGAGAGAGAGAGAGAGAGAGAGAGAGAGAGAGAGAGAGAGAGAGAGAGGGGGGGAGGGAGATGGGAGGAGGAGGGAAGGGAATGGTGTGTGTGTGTGTGTGTGTGTGTGTGTGTGTGTGTGAGAGAGAGAGAGAGAGAGAGAGAGAGAGAGAGAGAGAGAGAGAGAGAGAGAGAGAGAGAGAGAGAGAGAGAGAGAGAGAGAGAGAGAGAGAGAGAGAGAGAGAGAGAGAGAGAGAGAGAGAGAGAGAGAGAGAGAGAGAGAGAGAGAGAGAGAGAGAGAGAGAGAGAGAGGGAGGGAGAGACAGGTGGGGAGGGAGGAGGGAATGATGTGTGTGTGAGTGAGAGAGAGAGAGAGAGAGAGAGAGAGAGAGAGAGAGAGAGAGAGAGAGAGAGAGAGAGAGAGAGAGAGAGAGAGAGAGAGAGAGAGAGAGAGAGAGATTTACATAGATTTACATAGAAAATCAGACCACACAGCCCCCATGGTCCAGACTTGGTGGTCTGTCCTTAAACCTAAGTGATTTTACATTAATCAGAAGACTCCAAAACGTTGCATTTCTACTCTAGTTGATATTAAGTTGAAGGAAGTGACGGTCGAGCTTATTTTGAAGGAGTCAATCGTGTTACACTGACCACTGACGGTGGAGCTTATTCCATTCTCGCACTACAACGTTGGTGAAGAAAAATTTGTGCAGTCTGAATTTACTTGTCTACATCTGAGTTTTACGCCATTGTTCCTCGTGCGCAAAGTGTCATCGATCATAAACAATGTTGATCTGTCTACATTCGTGAAACCAAGTATTTTAAAACATTCGATCAGTTTTCTCGAGGCGACGTTTCTCAAGAGAGAACATGTTAAGGGTAGAAAGCCTTTCTTCGTAGGATTTGTTGCGCAAGGAAGGGATAATTTTCGCTGCCCGACGCTGAACACCTTCTAATTTAGCAATATCCTTTGCATGGTGGGGAGACCAAACTGTACCGCATATTCCAAGTGGGGTCTGACTAAACTGTTGTAGAGCGAGTATTACATCTTTATTCTTAACAAAAGTTTCTTTAATGAAGCCCAACATTCTGTTCGCTTTATTTGCTGCATCGATGCATTGCTGAGAATTTGAGGTTTGACGCGATTTTGACCCCCAAGTCCTTGACGCATTGAACGCTTTTGAGTTTAACGCCGCGCATTTCGTAATCAAACTTTTATTCCTCGTTCCAACTTGAAGGACCTGGCACTTGTCTACGTTAAAGGGCATCTCCCATCTATCCGACCAAGTTGAAATTTTGTGCAAATCCTCTGGAGGCTTTGCCTGTCTTCGTCAGTGAGAACCGAGTTGCCAATCTTTGTGTCGTCTGCAAATTTACTAATGCGGTTATTGAGTCCAACATCCACGTCGTTGATGTAAATAATGAAGAGCACTGGGCCAAGAACTGAGCCCTGAGGGACGCCACTAGTGACAGGCGCCCACCTGAGTTAAATCCGTCAATCACTACTCTTTTGTTGTCTGTTGCTCAACCAATTCGCGATCCATTGGTTTACCTGACCGTCAATACCTATTTGTTTTAATTTGTAAAGTAATTTATGATGCGGGACTTTATCAAACGCTTTCTGAAATCAAGATAGACTACGTCCAGTGATTTGGTTACGTCATAAACAGTGAAGAGGTCGTTATAAAAGGTTAATAGATTTGATAGGCAGGATCTTTTGTTTCGGAAGCCATGTTGTGAGTCCCCAATTAATGAGTGGCTTTCAAGGTAACTCACAATTTTGTCTCTAATTATGCCCTCAAGTAGCTTACCCACAACCGAAGTTAGACTAATGGGCCTGTAATTACCTGGTACATTTTTGTCTCCTTTCTTAAAAATCGGTGTCACGTTAGCCTTTTTCCAATCTGAAGGGACAATGCCTTGTCGCAAGGACATATTGAATACGGTTGTGAGGGGAGGAGAGTATTTCGCCTTGTTTCTTTTTCAGCAGAGTTGATATACTTTATCAGGTCCATGACTTTTATTTGTTTTAAGTGATTTGAGAGAGAGAGAGAGAGAGAGAGAGAGAGAGAGAGAGAGAGAGAGAGAGAGAGAGAGAGAGAGAGAGAGAGAGAGAGAGAGAGAGAGAGAGAGAGAGAGAGAGAGAGAGAGAGAGAGAGAGAGAGAGAGAGAGAGAGAGAGAGAAAAGGGTGTGTGTGTGTGTGTGTGTGTGTGTGTGTGTGTGTGTGTGTGGGAGAGAGAGAGAGAGAGAGAGAGAGAGAGAGAGAGAGAGAGAGAGAGAGAGAGAGAGAGAGAGAGGGGAGGGGAGGGGAGACAGGGAGTGGGGAGGGAGGGGAAGGGAATGGTGTGTGTGTGTGTGTGTGTGAGAGAGAGAGAGAGAGAGAGAGAGAGAGAGAGAGAGAGAGAGAGAGAGAGAGAGAGAGAGAGAGAGATAGAGAGAGAGAGAGAGAGAGAGAGAGAGAGAGAGAGAGAGAGAGAGAGAGAGAGAGAGAGAGAGAGAGAGAGAGAGAGAGAGAGAGAGAGAGAGAGAGAGAGAGAGAGAGAGAGAGAGAGAGAGAGAGAGAGAGAGAGAGAGAGAGAGAGAGAGAGAGAGAGAGAGAGAGAGAGAGAGAGAGAGAGAGAGAGAGAGAGAGAGAGAGAGAGAGAGAGAGAGAGAGAGAGAGAGAGAGAGAGAGAGAGAGAGAGAGGGAGGGGAGGGAGAGATGGTGGAGGAGGAGGGAGGGAAAGGTGTGTGTGTGTGTGTGTGTGTGTGTGTGTGTGTGTGTGTGTGTGTGTGTGTGTGTGTGTGTGAGAGAGAGAGAGAGAGAGAGAGAGAGAGAGAGAGAGAGAGAGAGAGAGAGAGAGAGAGAGAGAGAGAGAGAGAGAGAGAGAGAGAGAGAGAGAGAGAGAGAGAGAGAGAGAGAGAGAGAGAGAGAGAGAGAGAGAGAGAGAGAGAGAGAGAGAGAGAGAATAATAATAAATAATAAACTTTATTTTCCACTAAAAAGTGGTTATTCTAAACATCTAAATATACATGGTAGGTTATACATATAAATATACATGGTGTATTATACATCTAAATATACATGATAGAATATACAGAAGGCAGTAAAGTAGATAATACATTCATGCAGAGGTCAACAGCTTCTTTTTAAGATTTGATTTTAATGTGGTCAGATTATGAGTCTTTTATTTCATTCGGCAGTTGGTTCCATAATTTAGGAGCTAATACATGAAAGGCTCTTGCACCTGTGTCGGTGTTGGTTCTCGGGACGTAGAGATTGTTTTGTTGTCTTGTTGTTGAGTCAGTCATATAGTTAACAGTTGGGAGAGAGAGGATGTGGTCTGGGTAGTCCTTTATTTTCTGCTTAAACACTTTTGTGATGAGGTTAAAGGTGATTAGGTCTTTGATTTTAAGCCATTGTAAATCTTTAAATAATGGAGTGACATGATCGTATTTCCTGGCTTTCCCATCTGCCACTTTTATCGCGAAGTTTTGCAGTTTTTGCACTTTGTTTATTAAAGTTGAGTTTGTTGTCCCCCATATTGTGATGCCGTATTTTATGATGCTTAATACCAAAGTCTGGATAACCATTAAGCGTGTTTCTTTGTTGAAGAGATCTTTGTGTCTGTTAATGAAATTTAAGGTTCCCATTGTTTTCCTAGTCATTTCATTTATGTGTCTGTCGAAGGTCATGTGTGAATCCTGATGAAAGCCAAGGTTCTTAACATGGAGGAGGGGCTGTATAACGCCATCGGCACATCTGATGGTGGTGGTGTTAGGTATGTGTGCCAGGAGTTGGCGTGTGCCTACGAAGATACATTGTGTCTTACTGATGTTTAGCTGAAGGCCGTTCTGTAGAAAATAGGTTCTTATTTGTTTCAAAGTGATCTCAGTTTTATTAATTAAAGTATTTATTTCGTTGATATTACCGCTGTGGAGGAACTGTGTGTCGTCAGCGTATTGTACTAGAAGGCAGTTATTGATATAGGTAGATATGTCATTTACATGGATATTGAATAATGTTGGGCCTAGTATTGAACCTTGGGGGACTCCAAAGGCTACTGATTTCTTGGATGAGACGATGTCTTTGATGCGGACTGACTGTGACCTGTCATCGAGGTAACTGTCAAACCAGTAGGTGTCAACATTAATCTGTTGAAGTTTTCGGAGTAAGATGGTGTGGCTGACACTGTCGAAGGCTTTAGAAAGGTCGCAGAGTGTTAAAAGTGATATTTGTTTGTTATCTATATTATCATTAATTTTATTGGTAATGACTTGCAGCGCTGTCTCTGTAGAGAGTTTTGGTCTAAAGCCGTGTTGGGTTGGAGAGAGAAGTTTGTTACGTTCCAGGAATGACATTAATTGATTGGCAACTACCTTTTCTAATATTTTTGAAAAATTGAAGTAGAGAGATGGGACGATAATTTCCTATTTCGTCTGGGTTACTGTTTTGATACAGTGGGTGACAACAGCGTTTTTCCAGGAGGCAAAAATGCCTGTGACGATTGAGGTATTTATGATGGTTGTGAGGTAGAAGATGATAACTATAAGTGAGTGTTTGATAAACCTTAGGGAAATGTTATCACAACCAAACGATTTAGTATTTTGAAGCTGTTTTACAGTTAAGATGATTGTGTTCTGGTCTACTGGCTGAGGTCTGAAGAGCGCGAGATTAGTGGGAGTAGAGGGCGCGACCGGGATGTTAGGAGCCTGTTAAGGTGATTACGGTTTTCGACTTTAATGATTCTTGAGTTGATTCGTATGTGGTTAGGCCGACGTTCGCAAAGAAGTTATTAAAATCTTCAGCTTTTTCACTTATGTTCTCAAGGGCGGTGGGTCGTGCCTGTGTTTTACTAGGAATAATAGTTTTTAATGTGTTCCAAGTTGCAGCTGTGTTATTTTTGCAGGTATGTAGTTCTTGGTGGTAGTAATTTTTCTTTGAAGTGGTTAGTAGACGTTTGACGTTTTTCTTTATTTCTTTATAGTTTTGCTGTATAATCACGTTATATCTGTGATTTTTTAATATCCTTTGAGCTTTCTTGCGTTCTGCTAATGCCTCTTTAATTTCATCATTGATCCAAGGTGCGGGGGGTCGGTGAAGAACGATATTAGATATCGGAGCACTTCTGTCGAGACTGGTAGTAATGACAGATGTTAGTATAGACACTTGTTTATCGACATCGTCAGTGCGTAATATCTCATTTAGTGTGGAGGTTTCAGGATATGGGAGCATAGAAGGTCGCTGTTATATTTTCTTAGGCCACGTTTAGTTACGGTGATGGGTTGGCGCTTGGGTTTAAGGATGTTGACAGAGGCGCCTATAAGCTCGTGGTCTGCGACCGTGCAAGGGATTACGTAGGATTGAGTGACATGATCTGGCTTGTTAGTGATGATCACGTCTAGGAGGGTTGCAGAAGTGGGTGTCACTCGTGTGGGTGTGTTTATAATTTGTGTGAGCTTATTGTTGGCTATTATACGTGATAGTTTACTGTTGGGTAGGAGGAGGTTGTCGTTGAGGTCACCTAATAAGAAAAATGTCTTTTTACGCATAATTAATGCCCTCAATGTGTCTTCTATGTGATCAAATGAAGTAGAACAGGCCTTAGGATGTCGGTAGATACTGTTTATAAGGATGGAGGGTAGTTTTCGCATTGAACTTGATACAAATTTCATCTACCCCTTCGTGTTTAGGTACGCCTGTGTTTATCGAAGCTGAGTGTAAGTCATTATGAACATATATATATGCCCCTCCGCCTTTGCCTCTGTCTTGTCTGTAAAGTTTAAAGTTAGGAATGTTCGCGTGTGAGTCTGGCGTGTGTGTGAGTAACCATGATTCACTGATGCATAGTATGTCGATTTGCCTTTCGTTGATTAATAGGTTGATTTCATCCAAATTATTGAGTAATGATTGTGCATTTATGTGTTCAATAGTTAGGTTGTCTTTTTTGTTCGTAAACTGAGAACTAACGGCATAACATTCTTTGCCTTTCTTCTAGCGTGAGGTGTAATAGTGACAATGGCGATCCTTGTGCCCGTATTCTAAACATTCATAGCAACGCACTTTATGATCAAGCCTACAGTTTGATTGGACATGATTAAATTTCGCAGTTATAACACCCCACTTTCCTGTTGGATGAGTGTCCTGAGCGTGGAGGGGGGGTGTTGTAGGCTTGCGTGTCCCGTGATGGCAGGCGTGGTGGAGAGGTGGTGTAGCCACGGTGTCCGGCGCGGTTTGTGGGCGGCGCGTTGTAGCTCATTTGCGTGTCTCGGGAGGGCGGGTGTGTTGGGGAGGAGCCGTACCTGAGGTCTTTAAGGTGGGGTTGCTGGGGCGGTGGGTCGTGGCCGCGGTGTCCGTCAGGTGTGTTGGTGTGGTGATAAGCTCCTCGGGGGCTCCTTGAGCCTCTTCCCGGTAGGGAGGGGTAGTGGCTCTGTTTGACAGGAGGACAGGAGGAGCTGTACCTGAGGTCTGTAGAGTGAGGTCGCCAGGGGGGTGAGTCATGGCCTCGGTATCCGTCTGCTGTGTAGGTGGGGTGATGAGCTCCTTGGGGGCTCCTCAAATCATTTCCTGCTTCTTTTCTACGTCGCCGGTTGACAACCAGTTGCCATCCCTCGCTCGTTTCAAGTTCCTGGTTGTGTGTGTTTCTTTCGTTCTGCGAGACTGCAGATTTTTCCTTGTTTGTAGGGGGTACAGTTAGGGAGTGATGGCGGATGTTCATGAGTTTCCTTTCCGTATTCGCTTTCATTTTCTCCCAGTTCACACAGTTGTTAAAGGTTGGGAGATGTTTTGCAAATACTTTGAGCAGCCTGACCACTCCAGTCCTATTCAGGAGTGTCACTTCATCCCCAAGGTCTTCGTAGCATGACTCATCTATTTCTTTAGTTAAGAGTCTGAGAGGGAGTGGGAGGGGGAGGGAGAGATGGTGGGAGTGTGAGAGAGAGAGAGAGAGAGAGAGAGAGAGAGAGAGAGAGAGAGAGAGAGAGAGAGAGAGAGAGAGAGAGAGAGAGAGAGAGAGAGAGAGAGAGAGAGAGAGAGAGAGAGAGCGAGAGAGAGAGAGAGAGAGAGAGAGAGAGAGAGAGAGAGAGAGAGAGAGAGAGAGAGAGAGAGAGAGAGAGAGAGAGAGAGAGAGAGAGAGAGAGAGAGAGAGAGAGAGAGAGAGAGAGAGATAGAGAGAGAGAGAGAGAGAGAGAGAGAGCGAGAGAGAGAGAGAGAGAGAGAGAGAGAGAGAGAGAGAGAGAGAGAGAGAGAGAGAGAGAGAGAGAGAGAGAGAGAGAGAGAGGGGGAGGGAGAGATGGTGGGAGTGTGGGAGGGAGGGAAGGGAATGGTGTGTGTGTGTGTGTGTGTGTGTGTGTGTGAGAGAGAGAGAGAGAGAGAGAGAGAGAGAGAGAGAGAGAGAGAGAGAGAGAGAGAGAGAGAGAGAGAGAGAGAGAGAGAGAGAGAGAGAGAGAGAGAGAGAGAGAGAGAGAACAGAAGAACATAAGAACGCAGGAGTCTGCAAGAGGCCGGTAGGCCTGTACGAGGCAGCTCCTTTGACCCTAAGCTCCTGTGTATCTAACCCCACCTAATATCGCTGTCCATGAATTTATCTAGTCTATTTTTGAATGTGACAATTGTATTGGCACTCACCACATGACTGCTAAGCCTATTCCACTCATCCACCACCCTGTTAGTAAACCAATTTTTGCCTATGTCCCTGTTGAATCTGAATTTATCCAGATTAAACCCATTACTTCGTGTCCTACCCGGTTCTCTTACCAACAAAACCTTATGAATGTCTTCCTTATTAAAGCCCTTCATCCATTTATAAACCTCGATCATGTCTGCACGCTCCCTTCACCTTTCTAGAGAATGCAAGTTTAGCTGTTTGAGTCTTTCCTCGTATGGCAAGCTTCTCAACCCCTGAATCATCTTAGTCATCCTCCTCTGCACCGATTCTAACATTTTGATATCCATTCTACGTATAATAAGGTGACCAGAACTGAACCGCATAGTCAAGATGAGGTCTAACTAATGCTAAATATAGTTTGAGGAAGACTTCGGGGCTTCTGTTGTTTACGCTCCTTGAAATAAATCCCAGTACCCTATTAGCTCGATTTCTAGCTTGGATGCATTGTGCCCTTAGACGGAGATCAGAGCTCACTAAGACCCCTAAATCCCTCTCGCACCCAGACCTGCTAATAAGAGTGTCATTTAAGCAATACTTATGTGAGGGGTTGTTCCTACCTACACTCAGAATACTGCACTTCCCTACATTGAACTCCATCTGCCATTTATTCGCCCAGTCATACAATCTGTTGAGTTCACCTTGGAGAATACTAGCGAGAGAGAGAGAGAGAGAGAGAGAGAGAGAGAGAGAGAGAGAGAGAGAGAGAGAGAGAGAGAGAGAGAGAGAGTGGGTGTGTGTGTGTGTGTGTGTGTGTGAGAGAGAGAGAGAGAGAGAGAGAGAGAGAGAGAGAGAGAGAGAGAGAGAGAGAGAGAGAGAGAGAGAGAGAGAGAGAGAGAGAGAGAGAGAGAGAGAGAGAGAGAGAGAGAGAGAGAGAGAGAGAGAGAGAGAGAGAGAGAGAGCTCACCAGCCCCCTCGCCCAGATCTTCCGGCGATGCCTGCAGAGCGGGGTGTGGCCTGCACAGTGGAAGGAGGCCAGAGTCACACCCGTACACAAGAAAAAATCCAGGTCCGAGCCAGGCAATTACAGGCCAATATCACTCCTCCCAATCATCAGCAAGATATTTGAGAGGATCATCGGGGAGCAATTGACATCCTTCCTCGAGGAAAACCACCTGCAGTCACCGAAGCAGTTTGGTTTTCGGAAGGGCCGCTCTACCTCAGACCTCCTCCTTCTCCTCTCAAAGTCCTGGCATGACGCCCTTGATGACGGCCACCCCTCTCTCGTGATTGCCCTGGATATAGCTGGCGCGTTCGACTCCGTTTGGCACCGCGGTCTGACGGCGAAGCTACAGCAACTAGGCATCACGGGGGACCTGCTGCGCCTGCTCTCAAACTACCTGTTAGGCAGGAGCCCGCGTAGCAGTCAACGGAAGCACCGACCAGCTTCCCGGTGGAGGCTCTGTTCCACAGGGGTCCGTCCTGACCTATTCTGTGGAACATATATTTTAACGACCTCCTGCAAACCATCCCTGCAGCAAGCGCTTACGCCGACGACTGCACCCTCTCCATAACATACAAGAGGGAGGAAGCCCAGGACGTGATAGAGTCCGTCAACAGACAGTTGGGAGAGATAATGGCGTGGGGAAAGAGGTGGCAAGTCAGGTTTGCCCTGACAAAACCCAGGCCATGGTAATATCACGTTCTCGGGAGGACGCGAGGCAACCCACGGCAGACTGAGATTCGGGAATGACACCATCCTCTGCAGTCCAGCGTCGACATCCTGGGCGTGGAGGTGGACTCCAGCTGCGGTTTGACCGTCACCTTGAAAGGGTGGCGCAAAAGCCTCCCAGAAGGTGAACCTCCTGCGCCGCATGAAGAACCTCCTCGATGCTGAAGGCCTGAACACCCTCTATAAGGCACAAGTCCGTCCAGTGATGGAGTATGCACCGCTCACCTGGATGGCCAGCGCCCGCTGCCACCTCAACCTGCTAGACAAGGTGCAGAGGAGGGCTGAACGCCTCATCAACGGCACCCAGCACCACCGACCGAGCCAGTGGGAGACACAGCGACAACAACAACAACAACACCCACACGAAGGAAGGGCAAGACCAGCCAC
>NW_026112003.1:97500-100000 GCF_024679095.1 Eriocheir sinensis
CCTCCAACTTCACTTCTTCATCTTTCCCTCCACTCCTCAGTCCTGACGGCAACACTGCCGTCTCATCTATCTCTAAGGCTGAACTCTTCTCAAACTTTTCTAAAAACTCCACTCTGGACGATTCTGGGCATATTCCTCCTACTCATCCCCCTCTGACTCCTTTATGCCTGTTATAAAGATTCTTCAAAATGATGTTTTCTATGCCCTCTCTGGCCTCAATCCTCAGAAGGCTTATGGACCTGATGGAGTGGCTCCTATTGTCCTTAAAAATTGTGCCTCCGTGCTGTCACCCTGCCTGGTCAAACTCTTTCGCCTCTGCCTGTCAACATCTACCTTTCCTTCTTGCTGGAAGTATGCCTTCATACAGCCTGTGCCTAAGAAGGGTGACCGCTCCAATCCCTCAAACTACCGTCCTATAGCTTTACTTCCTTGTCTATCTAAAGCTTTTGAATCAATCCTTAACCGGAAGATTCAAAAGCACCTTTCCACTTCTGACCTTCTATCTGATCGCCAGTATGGGTTCCGCAAGGGGCGTTCTGCTGGTGATCTCCTAGCCTTCTTAACTGACTCTTGGTCATCCTCTCTTAGCCGTTTCGGTGAAACTTTTGCTATTGCGCTGGACATATCAAAAGCTTTTGATAGGGTCTGGCACAAATCTTTGCTTTCCAAACTACCCTCCTACGGTTTCTATCCTTCTCTCTGTACCTTTATCTCCAGCTTCCTTTCTGACCGTTCTATTTCTGCCGTGGTAGACGGTCACTGTTCTTCCCCTAAGTCTATTAACAGTGGTGTCCCACAGGGTTCTGTCCTATCTCCCACTCTTTTTCTGTTGTTCATTGATGATCTTCTTTTCAAAACGAACTGTCCTATCCATTCCTAAGCCGATGATTCCACTCTGCATTACTCAACTTCTTTTAATAGAAGACCCACCCTACAGGAACTGAACGACTCAAGGCTGGAGGCTGCAGAACGCTTAGCCTCAGACCTTACTATTATTTCCGATTGGGGCAAGAAGAACCTGGTGTCCTTCAACGCCTCAAAAACACAGTTTCTCCACCTATACACTCGACACAATCTTCCAAACAACTATCCCCTATTTTTTGACAACACCCAGCTATCACCTTCCTCAGCACTAAACATCCTCGGTCTATCCTTAACTCAAAATCTCAACTGGAAACTTCATATCTCATCTCTTACTAAATCAGCTTCCTCGAGGCTGGGCGTTCTGTACCGTCTCCGCCAGTTCTTCTCCCTTGCACAGTTGCTGTCCATATACAGGGGCCTTGTCCGCCCTCGTATAGAGTATGCATCTCATGTGTGGGGGGGCTCCACTCACACAGCTCTTCTGGACAAAGTGGAGGCTAAGGCTCTTCGTCTCATCAGCTCTCCTCCTCATACTGATAGTCTTCTACCTCTTAAATTCCGCCGCAATGTTGCCTCTCTTTCTATCTTCTATCGAGATTTCCACGCTGACTGCTCTTCTGAACTTGCTAACTGCATGCCTCCCCACCTCCCGCGGCCCCGCTGCACTCGACTTTCTACTCATGCTCATCCCTATACTGTCCAAATCCCTTATGCACTCTTTCGTCCCTCAGGCTGGTAAACTCTGGAACAATCTTCCTTCATCTGTATTTCCTCCTGCCTACGACTTGAACTCTTTCAAGAGGAGGGTATCAGGACACCTCTCCTCCCGTATTTGATCTTGCTTTCGGCCACCTCTTTTGTTTCTTTTTTAGGAGCAGCGAGTAGCGGGCTTTTTTTATTATTGTTTTCTTTTTTGTGTGTGCCCTTGAGCTGCCTCCTTTGTTGTAAAAAAAAAAAAATATTATTTTGACATGAAGCATTAGTCCATTATTTTCATATGTAGCATTAGTCCATTATTTTCATATGTAGCATTAGTCCATTATTTTGACATGTAGCATTAGTCCATTATTTTGACATGTAGCATTAGTCCATTATTTTGACATGTAGCATTAGTCCATTATTTTCATATGTAGCATTAGTCCATTATTTTCATATGTAGCATTAGTCCATTATTTTGACATGTAGCATTAGTCCATTATTTTGACATGTAGCATTAGTCCATTATTTTGACATGTAGCATTAGTCCATTATTTTCATATGTAGCATTAGTCCATTATTTTGACATGTAGCATTAGTCCATTATTTTCATATGTAGCATTAGTCCATTATTTTGACATGTAGCATTAGTCCATTATTTTCATATGTAGCATTAGTCCATTATTTTGACATGTAGCATTAGTCCATTATTTTCATATGTAGCATTAGTCCATTATTTTGACATGTAGCATTAGTCCATTATTTTGACATGTAGCATTAGTCCAT
This sequence comes from Eriocheir sinensis, assembly GCF_024679095.1. Classification (NCBI taxonomy): domain Eukaryota; kingdom Metazoa; phylum Arthropoda; class Malacostraca; order Decapoda; family Varunidae; genus Eriocheir; species Eriocheir sinensis. Next base: position 99,847 of record NW_026112003.1, read on the forward strand.
TATTTTGACAGGCAGCATTAGTCCATTATTTTGACAGGCAGCATTAGTCCATTATTTTGACAGGCAGCATTAGTCCATTATTTTGACAGGCAGCATTAGTCAATTATTTTGACATGTAGCATTAGTCCATTATTTTGACATGTAGCATTAGTCC